>NW_015386720.1:56793-57937 GCF_001527695.2 Protobothrops mucrosquamatus
ATTGAACAAAAGGGGAGAGAGGACCGACCCTTGTGGGACCCCACAAGTTAGGGGCCTTGGGGTCGACCTCTGTCCCCCTGCCAATACGGACTGCGTACGGTCGGTGAGGAAGGAGGAGAACCACCGCATAACAGTGCCTCCCACTCCTAACCCACCCAAACGTCGCAGCATGATACCGTGGTCCACGGTATCAAAAGCCACTGAGAGGTCCAAAAGAACAAGGACAGAGGAATGACCCCTGTCCCGGGCCCTCCAGAGATCATTTACCAGCGTGACCAATGCCGTTTCCGTGCTGTAACCCAGCCTGAAGCCCGACTGGAACGGGTCCAGATAGACTGTTTCCTCCAGGTGCCGAGGGAATTGCTGCGCAACCACACTCTCAACAACCTTCGCCACGAAGCGAAGGTTGGAGACCGGGCGATAGTTAGCCAATACATCTGGGTCCAGGGAGGGCTTCTTAAGGAGGGGCCTCACCACTGCCTCCTTTAAGGCCGCGGGGAAGGCACCCTCCCGCAAAGAAGCGTTTATAATTCCCTGGAGCCAGGCTCGTGTACCCTCCCGAGCCGCCAGTACCAGCCAGGAGGGGCACGGATCCAGTAAACATGTGGTTGCATTCAGCCTCCCCAGGATCCTGTCCACGTCCTCGGGAGCCACAGAGTCAAACTCCTCCCATACGACAGTCTCAAGACCTGCTCCCGTCTCCTCCTCCGGGGCCACCCAGTCAGAGTCAAGGCCTTCTCGGATCCGAGCGACTTTGTCATACAGATATTGAGCAAAGTCCTCGGCCCTCCCCTCCAGGGGATCCCCTCCCTTCCTCAACTGGAGGAGAGAGCGGGTCACCCTGAAGAGGGCGGCTGGGCGGTTATCTGATGACGCGATGAGTGTGGAGTAGTAGTTAGATCTAGCCACCCTCATCGCCACTAGGTAGGATCTAACATGCATCCTTACCTGTGCTCGGTCGGATTCGGTTCGGCTAGCCCTCCAACTGCTCTCTAGGTGTCTTTTCCGGCGTTTCATCTCTCTCAGCTCCTCAGTAAACCAGGGAGCCAGTTGAGATCTGCGCCGGGTCAGAGGCCGCAAAGGCACGACTCGGTCCAATGCTGCGGCAGCGGCTACTTCCCAGGCCGCCGCCCGATTTTCCGCC
>NW_015386720.1:60096-64119 GCF_001527695.2 Protobothrops mucrosquamatus
GCTGAGCCGCCGGGCCACGCCCCTCACCCGACCAGGCCGCGACCGGGCCGCCAGGTCTTCATCTGGCCAAAAACCGGGCCGGAGCCAAGCCGAGTCCACCGCCGGGCCGCTGGGCCGCCGGGCCGCGCCCTTCGCTCGACCAGGTCCTCGTCGGGCCGCGACCGGGCCGAGCCCAGGCCGAGACCGGGGAGACCGGAGAGTCACACGCCCGGAGAGTCACACACCCGGCTGCCGGGGAGCCCAGCACCCCGAATCAGGGTCCCGGCAAAGCCTCCGACCCTCCGAGGCCCCCCATTCCCGCTGCAGGCTCCGCTTCTCTACGGAGCTAACCCCGGTAGGTCCGCCATGCTAGATGGGGAGCTAACCCCGGTAGGTCCGTTATGCTAGATACTGTGCTACAAGAGGACTTACTTCTGAGGAAACCTATCCAAGACATATGCTTCATTTTCAATATATAATTTGGTCTTGAGAAACACACATGCTTTCTCCTGGGGTTAGGTTTCCAATAATGAAAGAGAAAGGGATGCAGAAAAAGTATCCTTTGGAATAGTGGGAGATTTTCAAAAGGGGCCGCCTTTGGCACAATTGTCTGAAGCATCCTTTATTATTAAGGGAATCTTTGGGCAAGGGCCTTTAAATGTATTCCTGACACAACTTGCTATGCTGGCTGGAATTGCTGGGAATTGTAGTTCTGCAGCATTTGGAGAGTCATAAATTTAGCCATTTTATTTATAAACCTTTTTCTGTCTTCTTTTATGCATGATACAGTGATGACTGCTAGCTTAGATAACTTTGCAATCGAATCCAATTCATAAAGGACAAGGATGCTATCAGTGACTACTAGCCATTCACACCCATGGCTGCATCACAAGCAGGAGAGACTATTATATTTGTCTCTTGTGGTTTCCCTTACATATCTACTAAGGCCACATGGGAGCAGAAGATGAACTAGACAGACCCTTGGATAGTTCCTGCCAGGCTGCTTTTATATTTCTAGGGCCTTTTCAAACTATTTTCCTAGCCTACTGCTAGCTGCAATGAAGAAAGTTGTGCACTTTGTAACAAATATAATCTATTGGGTATGTCAGATTCAGTTAGAGTTGCCAAACAGTAAACTCTGTTCATAACTCGGAGTTTGATCCTGATCGGCTCATCCTTCCATCCTTCCGAGGTCAGTAAAATAAGGACCCAGATTATTGGGGGCAACATGCTGACACTGTAAAACACTTAGAGAGGGCTGTGAAACACTGTGAAGTGGTATATAAGTCTAAGTGCTATTGCTAGTGTTATTATGTATATTAGGACTGTTTATTGCGTGTAATGAAAAAGCAGTTCTTTTCTCCTTTATACACATCTTTTCAAAGTGATAAGGATACTCGGGGAGGGGAACTAATTAAGAAGCAGTGAACTCAGAAAAACAAATGGGGACTAAGTTATTAAAGGGTACACTTTCTGTTTTATCTAAAAACATGATTTCTATGCACAAACTCTAGCACAGATGTCCAGAGCACAACCACAATCAGAGCCTTTCAGTAATTAGTTGTTACTTGAGGCTACTGTTATTGTTTTCATGTTTGCTTATGGGCTTCTCAGAACCATTCAGATTATCAATGTGTGAACCATCATGACAGCCATTTAGTATGATCCAAAAGAATTGTTTTAGGTTGTCTTGGGCTGATTCATTTCCTTTTTATGAATTAAACCATTTTATAGTTGGATAGTGCCAATTTTTTGAACATCTGCCCTTAGGTAAATTCATTAAGATTTAACTGTAACAAGATTACACCAAGAACCAGGATGCCTTCATCCTTCTGCCTCTGCTTCTTGAAAAAATATCAGTTGGTTGCTTAGTGGATAGGAAAAAATGTTGACATCTAGATGTTAACATTGCCTTCAGAAGTTGTGGATGCTTCATCACTGGAGGTTTTTAAGAAGAGACTGGACTGCCACTTGTCTCAAATTGTATAGGGTCTCCTGCTTGAGCAGAGTGTTGCACTAGAAGACCTCCAAGGTCCCTTCCAACTCTATTCTGATTGATTGACTGATTGATAGATTCATCTGGCATCTCTTCTCTGGCACCTGGTAAATACTAGTGGTGCTTCTCTGAAAAGTTAATGGTCAACTCCCTGACCATTAATGTATGATGACTAGGGAATTCTGGGAGTTGACGTCTATACATCTTAAAGTTGTCATGTTTGTCAAACATTGGGTCAATATAAGCACTGCTATGGAACTTAATTCAGAAGGGCAACTCAAGACAATCACACCTTGTTTTCGTATAGCTAGTACATTGTCCATTATTTTTCAGCCATTGTTCTTCTGTATGGAAGCAGGCTTTAGCAACATTCACTACCACAAAATGTTGCAGTGAGCTAAGTAGTTGTGAAAATTCTAATGGATAGATATCTTAAGAAAGCAGAGTATATCTGATTGTTTTTTTTAACTCTACCATTTGTATAGGAAAGATCCTGTACTATAATATTTATTGCCTATTTCTTATGTCCTTACTTTTGGACAGTACCTTTTAACAATCTATAAGCAGGTGTGTTTGTATTGTATTGGTGTTGCTCAGCACCTTTATCTGTTGTCACTGCCATTTGCTTACCTCAGTTTTTTTTTTAATTAGCAAAACGTGTGCCAACTCCTGTTGACTGTAAGAATATTCCACTGATGTTTTCTTTGAAACATCTTTGGCAACATACAGTATGTGAAGAGATTGGAAAATAGGTTGCATATGTAAAAGATATGTTAGTATCTTTGGGTTTTAATTGAAAATATCCTAAGTTACTTAACTTCTCAAAGATGTTGTTCCCCATATATTTGCCTCTATAGCTCTTGCTTCATCTCTGCTACCCACAGCCTTTTCATAAATATGTTATGAAGAAAAGATGGAGACAAAAAATATTGTCATTCTGGATCATGTGATTCATTTGCCTTAATGATGACATCACAGTCAAAATATTGGCTAATATATTGGAAAACCCAGAAAATTAATTGTTAATTCAGTAATAGGTTGTGCATATTGGATAATTTCAATCAAAGCATAATGTCAACTTTGAAAATGAGCATGGCTGCAGTCATTTTTCCTACTCATTTTCAGTTGACACATAGCACGGAGGGAGGGGGGTTTCCCAGGTGCTTCACTAGACTAAACAGATTTTCTCCCATGGAAACCAAGGTCATCGGGTGTTCCTGGGATTGCAGGCTGGGCGTTTCGTGAAAATCCCACCAAGAAGATGTATTAGGGGACGTAGTATCTTGGAGTGGGATTTTTTAACTTTGCATTGGGGAATTTTTATGCATCTTTTCAGGCTTGGTTTCACTTTTGAAGTGCCGATATTTTGTATCAATAAATATGTTCTTTGAGGAACTTGCAAGTCTTGGAATTCTGCTTTATTTGTCTCTGTCTGTCGGAACCATGACACCTAAAAATATATAGGAGTCATGTATCCTTATTGCAATCAAAGTCCAATACAAAATAAAATTCAATTAAATTGACTGGGCTTATTGGTTAGTTTCACATTTTTCATAACAGAATTTAGATACATTTAGCTTCTTCTTCTTCTTCTTCTTCTTCTTCTTCTTCTTCTTCTTCTTCTTCTTCTTCTTCTTCTTCTTCCTCAAGGTCACTCAGCTGGCTTCATGCCTCTAGATGGGACTAGAACTGTATGGTCTTTTGGTTTCTAGCTTAGTGCCTTTAACCACTACACCAAAGTGGTTTTCTTCATAGGGATGATAAAGATAGAAAGGAAATTGTAGTTGCCATGTGGTCACTGAAGGTTTTGTCCCTGCACTTCCCTAAAGTCTCTGAGAAATGCTGCATTCCTATGAGCCAAAAGAAGTCAGTATGGGCGGGTCATCTACATTTTTCATTTCTCTAACAGAAAAATATATAACTTCTGTCCCTGGAATTTTGAACAGAATCCTCTGGGACCCTTCAGTATAAGGATGAAATTGTGTTTAAAAATATGTGTCACATAAGAAACATGATTAAGAAATAAAATAATAAATATATAAATAAAG
>NW_015386720.1:65153-73000 GCF_001527695.2 Protobothrops mucrosquamatus
CCTATGAGCCAAAAGAAGTCAGTATGGGCGGGTCATCTACATTTTTCATTTCTCTAACAGAAAAATATATAACTTCTGTCCCTGGAATTTTGAACAGAATCCTCTGGGACCCTTCAGTATAAGGATGAAATTGTGTTTAAAAATATGTGTCACATAAGAAACATGATTAAGAAATAAAATAATAAATATATAAATAAAGTACCTAAGGGATCAGAAAACTATCTGTATTTCTTTTCTTTCATTTAAATTAAATCCTGTTGCTTTCTCCTAGCACCTCCCCTCCACCATCCTCACCTTTTGGTGGCCTCTTTCTATCCTTCCACCTCCTTTTTTGGACTGTGGCCCCTTGATGCCACGATGCCAGGACCGCCCCTTAATTTGAAGAGTGCAGCCCTGCCCAAACTCAATCTTCCTCAACCTGGTGCCTCACAATGGCTGGGGATGTTGTGACCCACCATCTCGTGTAGCCTGAAGAAGGTTGTTTTATAGTGTTCAGAGACAAAGTATTGAATTCCATAGCTAAACAATTGGTATTTTTTTAAAAAAAAAAAAAAAGAAAGAAAGAAAAAACTATAGCAAAAGCAATGTTTACTCAATTTTCTTGTTCTCTGGTTCGGCGTTTTTTTTATACCATTCCTGCTTAGAATGACTCCCATCAAATGGAGGCAATCTCTCCTCATTGCACACAGGAGACAAAAAACATCCCTGGGCATTTTGAGAAGATAGAAGGACAAGGGGTGCGGGAAAGAGAAAGCCTTGCCCCCAGCAACCTCTTTTAAAGTACTTGCAGCCACATCAAACATCAGAAGTGCTTGAACTTAAGTAATTAAAGCAAGTTGTCAGGGACACAAGAAGCTCTTCAGAGGAAGACAAAAGCAGCATGGCTGTTAACCATCAGTGTCACAAACCTTGCACCTAGGAATTGTCACAGCTGAGTTAGTAGGGTAGGAAATCTTTATAAATAAATCCGCATGCCATACATTATACAGTCACCAAGGATTTTCTCTTCCTCTTACATCTTCTTCCCTGTGGTTTTTCCTTCTGTCTCCAAGTTCTTTTTCTATATTCTTGTATGTCAGGTCTCCCTCCCACTTCTGATTATATTTTCAACCCCTTTTTTTATATACTTTCTATTTCTCATCTTTTGTTCTTCCACCTTGATTCTTTCTTCTGTGCTTTAACCCAAAAAGGAGAGAGAGAAAAGAAGGTATAGGAAAAAATGTTCATATATCATACACGTCCGTAAAAACATACACACACTTCAAAATTTTTTCTTTGGGAAAGGAGACAAGGGAGGTAAGGAAAAGAAAACGTGGTAATGAGGACACAAAGTACAAAGTCGAAAGTGCGGTAAAATAGGAGACACGGACGGTGGAGTCACAAATACTGGACTTTTTTGAAGTTGGTAATGAGGAAGGTCACACACCAGGGATAGCACATCCCAAGGTGTTTCATTGAAAGAGGAGAAGAGACAGCAGACGAGTTATTTTGCAGTATGTTGACCCTTGGTCCTCAACTCACATAGTATCACATTCCTAATTTGGTTTCATGAGGTCTTCCTCAAAAGCAAGGTGTTCTGTATGCATCAAAAATCAGTCTCTTGATGGCAGCCAACATGTAACAATCGTCTTGGAGACGGATGTACGAACACTGTACAAACTAAGTGAAAGTAATTGCTGGAATGACCTGAAACATTTTCTAAACTTTGCTGCCGTGCCTACCAGCTGCAAAAGGAGCTGCTCCTCTTTTCTGTGGCCGTATTCATACAATAAGCTTGTCCTTGCTTAACAAAACCAATCAGCCCAATTTTCTTCATTTACTAGAAACTGTGGTCTAATAAATGAAGTCTGGTTGGCTAATTTATGCTTCGTTGTGTTATACAGTCATACCCTGTGTGCTGTTGTATTTTAAGTTACCCTTCAAATGGAATAGCAGTGATTTCATCAAGGCTTGTTACATACTATATCACTTACTATTGTCTCCATTTTCTCCACATTGGTTAACTGTTCAGATGGCACGAACCGATAAAATGGCCATGCTGATGGTATATTAAACATCTGATTTTGTAGCGGAACACCTTAATACAGTCAAATTGTTTTGAAATGAACTAGTAGTGCCACTGGCAACACATTCAAGTATAGATCTTGACATCCGACACATTTTATAGGACCTCAACATTTCTTCCCTCTCTAAGTTGTGCTAAAATGCATAAATGAGTAGTGGTTAAACTCTGGTGTGAAATACACTTGACAGCCTTGCTCTAGATGGGGTTTTTCCAACCTTGTCAACTTTAAGACATGTGGACTTCAACTTACAGAATTCATGGCTTGTAGGGGAATTGTGGGAGTTGAAGTCCACACATCTAGATCTACACCAGGAAGCTTCTTTATTTATCGGGTTTTCCAATGCCTACAATTGTGCTCTGTCCATGGACAATGGGCTCATCAGTAACATCACCATGCTAATTTAGAGAGAACAGTGGCTTCTTAATATTCCTAATGACTTGATGCCAGCCTATAACCTGAACAGAATTCAGACCAGTAATGGGTGAAGCAGTAGCAGAAAAGCTGAAAACAGAGTTTTAACCCAGAGGTCAGTGGAAAACAAGGGGACAAGTGATGCACCACCACTACAAGTTGGAACAAAGTTCTGAGAAGATAATGCAAAGGAATTTTTTGAACCTTTAATTAAAAAAAAGTAAAGCCGTTCCTTTTTGGTTGCTCTGTTTCTATGAATATGCTCACCTGTTCCACCATAAGCCTGCATGAATTTCTGTTTCAAATGTTACATAGTTGGGTGATGAAATGAAAAGTAAACAACGAAGCTCAGAGAGCACCAAGGACCCCTCAGCTTTCTGACTATAGGAAAATAGATTAGAAGGGGGAGGAATTGGATACCAAAAAAAAATTCAATTAAAATTTGGTTTTAAGCAGTAATGAGTACCTCAAACTCAGATTTCTCTCATACAGTTCTTTGACTCTACACTTTGGTAAGAATAATTAAGCAAGTGCATACAGCCCCTGAACTGACTTCTGTTCTATTACCAAGAAAGTTGCCATTTTGAAATTTGTATTCCTTTTCCATGATTGTGCTCCCTTTATTCCTACATCTGGGCTTTTAAAATTGTAAAAGTTTGGTTTCTCTTCTTCAAGCTGAAACTAATAATTTCAAATAGTTTAAAAAGAAAAGCTATAGATGTAAAAAAAAAACACAGGAGGATAGGACATTAGACCAGCTACTATATACAATAGAGTTTGGCAAATATTTGCATTATGAATAGTGATAAGTAACAATTCAATATTCAGCATCAAATATGCTTATGAAGTATCGAAGGGAAGATGTCTGAATTCTAATTTGGTACATGGAAATGGCATTTCTGAATCTCAGGCACGTAACTTGGCACTGAAGAAATATATAAGTTAATCATGCTGAAAACCTCCATATCAGCTTATGTATCTACTTTTGTGGATAAGTATCCCAATCATAGATCGCTACAAACTCTTACAGAATGATGCCAATGACTATAAGCCTTGCATTTGCAAAGGATTTTTGTTTGTTTGCATAAGTCCTACTGGCAGTGTGTAATGGGAAATTAACTCAGAGGCTTTTTGTTTCCTGTTTGTTTTAATTATTTTAGACCATAGTGTTTGTAAATGTGATTGACACTAAACCTCTGCTCAGGTTGGTTTTGAATAAATGTATGAATGCTTGACTTATTCATTACATGCATTCAGAATAGAAAGCATTGTCCGTTTGTGAGAATTTTGCTACAAACATGAGTCTTACTGTTGCTGATACAAGAGATGATATGCCTTTTCAAGGAAGGGTAAGGCAGCCTTCTCCAATCTGATGCCTCCCTGCTGGCTGATATTTTGGAATTAGGAATCCAAAACATGTGAACAATACTAGATTGCCTAAAATATAACACTGAGGGGAAGGAGTTGGATTTTGGGTGCATTAACAATTTGCATTCTTTGTTTCACCAGCAGCAAACAGAAGAGGCACAGTTAAATTGTACTTTTTGCTTGAACCACAGAGCAGGAATCAAACTTTCCAGAATTTACCCTAACTGCAAAATGAACTAATTTGTTATAATAACAAGAAGTCATACCAGTTGTACAATTATTCTAATCTGTTGTGCTTTCCAAATATTTGCAGCCCAGATCTTCTAGTCCTATTTCTGCTTTGACTCTTGAATGCTTGAAGACTGTCATCCAAAGGAATGAAACCTGAAAGGACTAAAAACCTGGATGGAATTTAATAAAATGTATTATCGCATTTACGCAATACACATTTAAGTCCCACTGAGCACAAAGAAACCCTCTATCTACTACATAAGATGGGTATCCATGCTATCCATCATCCTGAAGTCTTAGAAATGCTGAAGCATATACAGGTAGAGCTTGACTTATAACAGTTCATTTAGTGACCGTTCAAAGTTACAACGGCACTGAAAAAAGTGACATGTCCATTTTTCACACTTATGACCTTTGCAGCATCCCCATGGTCATGTGATTTACATTTGGATGCTTGACAAGTGGTTCATCTTTATGACAGTTGCAGTGTTGCAAGGTCATGTGATCACTTTTTGCAAGCAAAGTCAATGGGGAAGCCAGATTCATTTAACAACCGTTTTACTAATTTAACAACTGCAGGGATTCATTTAACACATGTGGCAAGAAAAATCCATTTTGTTTGGTTTAAGAACATCCTTCCACAACCAAAGCACCTTCCTGCTTTGGAAATATGCTTTCCAGAGTGCCCTAAACAGCATGGCCATAGACCATTGCTTAGAATTCTGGCAATTAAAGTCCATTCATCTGAAGGGCATTAAGATTGGAGAAAGCGGTGTAAATAGATGGAAAGTCTTGGGCTTCTCTACAATACTCTGACATGGCAGAAAATGCAATATTTTTAAGCCCATGTGCCACTTTCTTGACACCTATCTCAAATAATAATAATAATAAAAGGGCAAAAATGTCTGCATAGTGCACATTGCAATATCTGGAGAGCAGAAAAGAAGACAAAGAATTGAGAAAAATCACAAAATATAAAGACCTGCAAATAGAACTGAAGAAGCTTCTTGGATGAAAAGTGAAATGTCTTCAAGCGAAACAAAAAAAGTCCAATTGCCTTTTGAAAAAGCACCTTTGGGACAACTATGACCTGGATGATAGATACCTGCAAATAGAAGTAGAATAGTTGTGCAAAAAAAGCCAAAGAATAGTTTCTTTAACAGGTACCTTGGGCGCAATCCGAAAACAACTGGGGCATCACTTGAATACCATTGGCATTGACAAAATTACCATTAGTCAATTGCAAAAGGCAGCTTTACTTGGAACAGCTTCCATCCTGCGACAATATCTGTAACACAATCAAACATCCACATCTGCTTATCCCAGGTCCTTGGGAAGGATTCAATAGGTAAATAAAAACACAAATTCAGTCTCAATATCTTGCTGACTGTGCGACCAACTATAATAATAATAATAATAATAATAATAATATTAATAATAATATTAATAATAATAATAATAATAATAATAATAATAATAATAATAATAATATCATCATCATCATCATCATCATCATCATCATCAGGATACAGAACACCAATCTCCAGCATATTCTTTATAAGAATACCTGTAGGCCCCACGTAGATTCTATTTTATTTGGAAATTTTCAGAAAATAAAATGATGGGTAGCTGAATTCTGCTACTTTATTTAGAAATATGCTCACTTTTACAGAAAGAAGACAGAGTAAGGTAGAATTGTGCTGATAGAAGAGATTAGAAAAGGCAATCAAATCATTTTTCATCTCTGTTAATTGCCATTATTATTGTAACTGATTAGGTTCACTAAGCAGCCATTCCAGATATAGACAACCGTCTCCCCACATTGAGGTAGCAGTTTTGTCACTTTGTCAACATTCCTAATGATCCACCAATCATTAGGAATGTTGACCTCCCTGGTTTAAAGAAATGCTAACCTGTGACAAAGGTATGAGAAACAACATATCCATGCAGTCAAATGCATTGTCTAGATTTCTTTAATGTGGATTCTGGTGCAAGTGCTGGCACAGTATTTTGAAGGTGGAAACAGATAAAAGCAAGGTGAGGTTATTTCAGATCCTTCTCCTGATCTGGGGTTTTCTAAAGGGCTGATTTGCACAATAGAACTAGGATGGCTTGGCATCCATCATTACATTGCATAAGAAGATTTAGTAAGATTGATGCAGAAGGTAAAAAGTGCAGAAGTGCATTTAGAAAGCTATCTCTCCCAAAGTCAGGTGTACTGCTAACCAAGAGGTATATTATAACGATTCCATCAAAATGTTCTGTTTTTATTTAACTTTTCCATTTCCATTTTTATTTGGATAAGATAATTGCTTTAGATAAACTGCCTTTACAGAAAGCTGGAATCACTGGAAGAAATGTAGCTGTTAGATTGGTGTGTGCTTTTTCAGCTGGAGCATTAGAGCTCTTGAATTGGCCAGCCTACATTTGCATATGGAAACAATCTTAATTAAAGTCTTTTATCAGACAACTTTGAAGAAAGTACCTCTTGAAACACAGTAATTTTCTCCTTCTGTGAACTATAGGCTATTAGGATCCTGATATGTTTATGTGTGTTTGCATAAATGACCAATTTTGCATTCACTTCATAAGTAATAAAATGAACATTTCTTTTTTAATGTTACTACACTACTATATTATTATTCTTGATTTAGCATTTAATGTAATGGAAGGACAGAGATAGAGGGAGGGGGGAACACCATTGCTTGCAAAGAAAGAAATATCTCATTTCCATAAAGATTTTATTTTATTCTTGTCATTCCCTAACATTTTCAATAAGAAAAACTAAGTAAAATTGAAGCAATGAAATCCCTTTTCATTGTAAGGGGAAAATGTTGCAGTGCCGGGGCACTTACTCATTGGAATATATTTGCCAAATAACAAGACAAAGAAACCAAAATAGTGTCTGGAATATCTACAAACTGAGTAGGGCTATTTTGTTCAATGTTCATTTTACAAAATTAAATTTACTGAATTGTAAGAAGATATGATTCAGTATGATTGGTTAATGGCTGTGTATCCCATTGACAAGTATATGTCATTTATCTTGAGAGGGAGCTATGTCTCTCCCCCCCCCCCCAGCACCAGAAGTAATTAGAATTACCTCAATTATCACATCTGGAGGAACTCTCTTTTATTTTGTCATAAAACTCAATGGTATGTTTTGGGAGAAGGAAACATTTTAAAATTAGAAGATGGTAGATAATTTCTAAAGCTTTATTGTAATAAAAGATTATTACTATAAGTTGCTATCAGTCATGCTGAAGGTCCTGATGTGTAGTTTTTCTAGCTAAAAATTCCCTTTTTAAATCAATGAAATGAAATCTCTAGATATAAAAGTTTGTTAAGAAAAGGGGAATATAGAAAATCAGGAAATAAACCAATTACATACAAAGTTCCAAATAAAATCAATATAGTCAGCTTAGTTGACTTAGGTGTTCATTAATTACTTACATTAATTCTTGGGTTTCAGGGCATGTTCTGAGTCCAACTGAGTCACCTGCTTGTGAATTTGTTGGGCAAGCTTTCCTTAGTCCTTCTTCCTTCCTTTTGGACAGTATCCTTTTTTTAAATGGGCTTCTCAGAGCCTAAGAAAGAATATGGCAATGTAAATATTACAGTACATATTATCTGCATAGTTTATAAAGAAAAAGAGTACCCACCCCACCCCAATATTCTTTGATGCCAGTGGCTCAATGGACAGATAGCAAGAAGATCTAGAAAGTTCTGCCATAATAAACTTAAACTGGATGATAAAGAAACCTAACATAA
>NW_015386720.1:73345-79076 GCF_001527695.2 Protobothrops mucrosquamatus
GAAGGGACCTTGGAGGTCATCTTGTCCAACCCCCTGCTCAGGCAGGAAACGCTATACCAGTTCAGACAAAGGCTGTCCAGTCTCTTCTTAAAAACTTCCAGTGTTGGAGCATTCACAACTTCTGGAGGCAGGTTGTTCCCCTGATTAATTGTTCTAACTGTCGTGAAATTTCTCCTTAGTTCTAGGTGGCTTCTCTCTTTAATTATTTTCCATCCATTGCTTCTTGTCCTGCCTTCATGTGCTTTGGAGAATAGCTTGATTCCCTCTTCTTTGTGGCAACCCCTGAGATATTGGAACACTGCTATCATATCACCCCTTGTCCTTCTCTTCATTAAACTAGACGTACCCAATTCCAGCAACCGTTCCTTATATGTTTTAGCCTCCAGTCCCCTAATCATCTTTGTTGCTCTTTGTACTCTTTCTAGAGTCTCAACATCTTTTTTACATTGTGGTGACCAAAACTGGATGCAGTATCCCAAGTGTGGCCTTACAAATGCATTGTAAAGTGGTATTAATACTTCACATGATCTTGATTCTATCCCTCTGTTAATGCAGCCTAGCACTGTGTTGGCTTTTTTGGCAGCTGCAGCACACTGCTGGCTCATATGTCAGTGGTTGTCCACTATGACTCCAAGATCCCTCTCACAGTTACTACTATTGAGCAAGGTACCATCTATACCAGGCATGTCAAACTCGCGACGTCACGTGACGTCGCACGACGTATCGGAGCTTTTTCGCCATTGCTGGCAATGGGGTGGGCGTGGCTCCAGTGTGATGAAACTGGCCCGCGGGCCGGCAGTTTGACACCCCTGGCCTATAGTATACCTGTGCATTTGGTTTTTCTTGCCTTACTTTTTTCACCATTGAATTTCATTTTGTTAGATAGTGCCCAATGTTCAAGTCTGTCAAGATCCTTCTGTATCTTATCAAAGAGGGGAAGTTTGGAAAACAATATATATTCAGAATATTCAGCTTTGGATCAACATCACAAAAACTAGGGTTTTACTGCATATGGACATTGGAAATTTCATCCTTATTGATTGTGAAGAATGCAAGAAGAATTGTGTTCATCTAGGGGGGTAGAGAAAGAGAGATAAAATGACCTAGACAAAATAATGCTGCATCAGTATTTCTTGGCAAAATAAATCAGAAGGCAGTTGCCAAACTGTTTTCTCTTATATCTGCTTTCAATAATTGCAAAATAAGAAGAAAAAACAAGAAAGTCTCATAGCAAAATTAGTTTGACAAAATATAAATTATTTTTATAAATAAATGACTAAAGATAAAAAAAAATAAACAGGAACAGAGGATTAAAATGAAACACATACACAAAATAGCAAAAACTTTGACGAGATAAGATAAGGCTATCTAAATGTAATCCATGTTTAAGCAGAGTGTTTTTCTTATTACACATAATAGTTGTAATTGCACCAATGCAGCTGTTAGAAACACAACACAGTTATAACTGTTTCTATATGATAAGACTTTTATTGCACTTAAAGCTTTAATTGTTATCTTAAGACTCCCTTCTTTTTCTGTGCTGTTAATTTTAAAGTTGAACCATTCAGAAAGACGTTTCAAGCTGCAGTAGTATAGTTGGGGCAAGTCAGTTGACTGTTTGAGCATATCATTTCTGATCTTTTCTCTGTTGATTCAATTTGCAAGGCAATTTTGGAAAGAGATCATTTTAGCTTGACAGTGAAGAAGAAGTAATCCAAGGTGGAGAAGAGGTATGCAGGGCAAATCTATTTGTCCAAAGGAATGGGGAATGAAAAATTACAGGCTTACATGCCAAAGACTGTTAAAAATAGTTAAAAAGAGCTGGACAGAGGGAGGGAGAAAGGGAGGGAGAGGAATGATAATTAAAATGGAAAATGGTGATCTGCCAAAAAGTTATTTATATTTCTGGTGTCAGAGGTGCAGACCTTTAATAGTATTCTCTTGGTGATTATTATCTATTTGCCTTTAGTTTATGCTATCACAGCAACCACAATGATAAATTCTTAAGTTAACAACATAAGTAAGCTATTATTTCCCTGTTATTCATGTATAGGGAAGAGGTGCTCATGTTTTTGTTTTTTTTTTTCATTTGAATCTCCCTTGTTTTGGGCAGCTTCCTTTCTGTTAGCATCTGAAGATAAATATCTCCAGTAAAAAAAAGTAAGGTTTAATTGATTGCAGGATAAGTTAAGCCTACCTACAAACATCCATAGCATCTCTTCCATTAAAATATTAGTTACAAAAGATTCAAATATTTTTTTTCTATTTCTTCTTGTGACTTTGCCAATCAACCAAATACAACCCAGATTTTCCTTGGGCATCTGGAGAATAAAACTGTTCGGATTTGCTTCCAGTTGGATGCCAAGCATGGTGCAAATCCTGTGGAGATGCTTGGGGAGTAGGTCCAAGCAATGGTGAATTAATGCTTGTTTGACAGGATGTTCCTGATTTCTTTTAACTTCCTATGACTTGAGGTGTTGACTCCTGGTCTAAATAACAGTGTTTTATATTTTATATCACAAGATCAATAACCTCGTTTTAAAATAATTTTATTCCAAACAATTTCACAAACAACACACACCCCTCTGACAGATGACTTTGGATAGTGTTTGCATTACAGTTTCAAAATGAATTGCAATCTGTATCTTTTCCTCTTTTCTACATTATATACAATACATCTAATAGTGAGAATACAGAGCAATCACCTAAACAGCCAGGTTATTTGTTTTTTCTTGAATCATCCAGCAATATTTCTTTAAGCCAAAGCTAAAGACCTCCTGTCTCCTTTCCCCTTCCATATAATGTAAAAAGATTACATTCATAAAAATTACTAATATTTATTTAATGATCCCTTTGGGTATAAAAAAAAATAGGAAGTCTAGTATAAAGGAAGTCATTTATCAAGGCAACATCTATTACCATGCTTGTGTTTTTCAAATAAAGAATTAAGAAGGTGTCTTTCTACCACAGCAGAAGCCCAGCTTTCCGACAGGAACTAAATCCATAAATAAACTTCCTTTAATGAAGTTGGTAAATTCTTGCGAAGAGGCAGCAGCTCTTTGCAGCTGTTTTTATAAAACGGGAGAAAAGAACCCCAACTCTTATGCCGTGTATTTCATGCATTAATTGCCAAGCTATAGTATAAGATTTCCCCAGTCTGTATTCTTCATATTGTATATACGGTTTTACAAATACCGTAGTGGAAACTGCAATCCAATTTATTTGGACAACATCAGGTTGAGAAAGATACTAGAATAAATGAAGTCATCTTCAAGTTGAGTTTGACTGTTGGGAAGCTACCAGGGCAAGGAGGAGGGATCACACCTTGAGTTGTTGCAAGAGACCTAAGATTGATCCCTCCCCTAAGTTCCATGGGACCTTATCTGTTTGTTTCAAAGAAAAGGCAAGAAGTCTGAGGAAATTCCTGCATTATAGGCAGAATTCCTATATACCGGTATATATAGTTAGTTTAAACCCTACACATGTGGATAAGGTTGCTTACACCTGACATTGATTCCTTCATGGACATCCATATAGTTTTTCTGGCCAAAAATGGAAGTGATTTGACATCCCTTTTACTTCTCAGTTTAGCCTACAGCTGTCAGGGGTACTCAACTTAGTCATGATTCATATGTCTCAATGTTGTTCCTGAATTTATGAAAGAATTGATTCATTTATTTTAAGCATGCTTATCCTTTCCAATACTCAACGAGTAAGAGCTTGAGAAGAATTATCAGCTGGCTAAAAGACTTCCATCCAGATGAAGCATCAAGTTTCTTTCTCATCTCTATGAGGTTGCTATTATAAAACTACTGTACTTTGCCCTATGGAATATATACCAAGGACCACTTGTGTCCCACCAAAACTTGGCCATGACTTCAAAATCTTTCCATAGGTTTGCAGTGAACTATTCCTGTCAGGAGAGGTAAGGAAAATTCCAGCAGTGAATAACAAAGAATAACAAAGACATCCAATCTTTTGCAGTTATCTCCATCTTTGCTGAAATTATAATTTTTTATAACTTTAATATGAGAGAGAACAGTTTTATTTACGTGGGAAGAAATGATACATATCCATTATGACTTTTAGAGTTCAGGCTGTTCAAATGCTGACTGTTACACAGTCATTCACTCTATGCCTAATTACTATTGACAACATTGTAATTAATTAATATACTATTAATTAATTAATTAATTAATATAAGGAATAGAGGTGCTTTTCATATAAGGAATAGAGGTGTTTTTTGTTTCCCCTTTCATTTGACTAATATGGATGATGGTTTAAAAAAAGGCAAAGAATCAACTCCATGATATCATTCTCAGTGACAAAGTAGATGATCAGAGCTGTACCTGGGGAGGAAAAAGAGCACACTCCCATCATATGTGCATAAAGTTCCCTCCCACATGATGATTATGGAAACTCTAGTGATGCCCAGTGTAATATTTAGACTAAGCTAGATGTCCTTAGGTCAGTGGTGGCGAACCTACGGCAGGCATGCCAGAGGCGGCACGCGGAGCCCTCTCTGTGGGCACGTGCCATCGCCCCAGCACACATGGTCTCTAAAAGTTTGCCATCACTGGCCTAAGGCCAGCCAGCCTGGAGCCACCATTGGGGAGCCCACCATCCCACCTGCCAGATACCCCCTGGATCTCCCCCAACCCTGCCCGGCTTCCACAGGTGTCCCTCCCCATAAGCAACATCAAGGTGGCCACGCCCACCCCGGCCATGCCCACCCAATCTGTCATGACTACTGCAGCCACGCCCATCCAGTGGCCACGCTCACCCAGTCTGCCAAGCCCACTGTAGCTGCACCCGCCAAGTGGGCCACACCCACCCGGCACCCAGCAATACATAAGTGGGTTTTGGGTTGCAGTTTGGGCACTCGGTCTCTAAAAGGTTTGCCATCACTGCCTTAGGTGATTTTCAGTCAGTTTCCCACTAACATAAATCACTGGATTCACTATGATTTCAATGGGAGGTGGAAGGAATTATATTAGATTGCATCCAATTAAATTTTTCCATCCAACCAATTCCCCAGAATCAGAACAAACACTTTTAAAATACAAAAAAAATCTATGTATTTATTTTCAAGAAGACATTTCCTGAAAGCAAAACTTTTCGACTAGAGAAAAAGAAGATACCAGGAAAGCGAAATGCTGTTTTTCTGATAACTGATAATTAAATTGCAAGATTTCAGCTAATGATATGGGGGGAACAAAATATTTAACACTTAGGGCCACCATCAGAAATGTATCATGAGCATGAAAGCATAGCTAATTTACAGATTTTATTTGCATATAATTAGCACAATTTACTGGGCATCAGTCTGCCAGATGCCAGCTAGTTGCTGAATATGTTCCACTTATTCTCTGATATTCTTATTTTGAGACGGAGATCCTCCAGTGCGAAAACCCAAGCCAGCCTTTGAAAAACCCGAAGCTGTAGATTTAGATATGAAGTATGAAAATTGTTTAAAAATAGCTTTAAGTGCACGCACATCCTGTTTTTCCTAGAGTAAAATGTTTATTAATTTCTCATTATAAAACACAAAGCTAAAGTTGAAATGTGTATATTTAAAATGTGAGTAGATGATGCAAATCGAAATATCAGAATAGTCTCACTATCAGAAAGTGACATCGTTACCCATCTACCAGAAAGCCAACCACCCCAGCAGCTTGGCCATAGATGCCTCTTTTCTCAGTCAGCCCCCACTTTGGGTCTGAATAGTCAA
>NW_015386720.1:79479-98001 GCF_001527695.2 Protobothrops mucrosquamatus
AAACTCAGCTGTTATATCTGAACGTATACTGATACTATATGGATACTATATCATAGGGAATGCTGACATATGGTTGGTTGTCATCCTAATTGATAATTAACCATTTAGGACAAAGTGAGAAGTTTTCCATATGAACTATGAAAAAATGTTTTAAAATTATTGGGGAATGGACCAGGGTGGCCTAATTACTGAGACATATTGCAAATGGAAAGCTCTAATTCTATCCATTTGAAGTTCTGTGTCCTAAATCCTCTGCTTGAAATTAGCTATGATTTTGTCATTGCGTGAAATCAGTTAATGCTGGGAAAAGCTACAATAAGACAAGCTAAGGCTGATTTGTCTTCTGAAGGAAGACTCAAACCTATATAATAAGGTAAAGTGAACCCAAGACATTCTCCAAAACATTTGCTTCAATCAATATGTGAGGCAGCATAATCTCAGATAAGCTGAAAGGAGATACATCTTAACTGTAACCAAATAAAAAAAGTTAAGAATATCGTCAGAATTCTATGATATTTCATTCCAGCTGATGGGGGAATAAAAACTCCTTCAAGAATTAAAACTTGAATAGCTTCTAGGCTGGAAACATCCTTAAAGATACATGTCTACATGCCACATGTATCATCAAACCCAAAAAATTAACATTAAATAGTTAAATAACTGCTTATATATAGCTATTGACATGTTGACATGCAAATTTAATAATTGCAATGGATGTTTGGGGGGCTTTTATAAGGCACTACTGTGTTTGCTAGTCCATAGGTAGAAGTTTGAAAGTGAACACCTGAATACTTAAAATTGTAACCTGTTCAATAGGTCTTCCATTGATTTTCTAGCTTATTGTGGGGATTTCTGAAAAATATTAGAACCTTTGTTTTGGAGTAATTAATCTCAAAGTAGTCCTTATAGCAATAAGGAGCTAATGCTTCAAGGTAGGGTGGATGCCCTCAGCACCCTTCCTGGAAGGACACACAAAATGGGCTAAATCTGGATAGGACAGCTTGTTCTGAAAGTATATGGGGACTAAGTATATGGGGACTAAGCTTGGACTCAAAACCTATTAATAATCAGTGCATCAATCAAAAGACCAGTATTATTCTGATAAGCTTATTTCTCCTTATTAGCAGCTGGTCAGCTATATATTGAATCAGTTTCAGTTTCCAAGTTGTTTTCAAAAGCACCCCACATAGAAAACACTGCAATTATCTAAATGTGTCATGTTGAGTGCATAAGTAACTGTTCTAAGAGCATCCCAGTATCAAATTGAAGATCTTCTGTAATGGCCTGCTCCTCTTGGTATATCTTCTTTGTTCTCACTGAGGATATCTCCTTCCTCATGTTCTCAACACCCAAGATCCCATAACTACATAGTCCTGAATAGCCACAACAGACATGTCAATTAGTGGAGGGACAGTAACTCCTCTTCTCTCAGCCTCCAGTCTCTTTTCCTTTTTTTTAACCATATTACATTCATTCTCCTTACCTTCCCGGCCCCACAATGTCCAGTAGTGGCCTAATAGTGGCCTGTCCACAACAGCTCCAGTAATCCAGTATATAGTAGACTTTAGCTCAGCTTCTGTCTTGCCACCTCTATTGCTATTTAGTAATGGACCATAAAAGTGCCTTCATGCTACAAGGTCAGTCTGTTGTTTCTTTGTCCTTCCAATCATCGTCTATGCCAGTGATGGCGAACCTTTTAGAGACCGAGTGCCCAAAAACTGGCCCCGCCCCCGCTCCACCCCCTGCCCCGCCCCCACCCTTCCTGTCCGCAGGGCCACTCACCACCTCCAGGGCCCGCCACAGATTGCCCAGGCAGCCCAGCAGCACCATTGCAGCCATGCCCTCTGCCTGCGCCCTGCAGCATCAACTGTGCATGATGGGGTGTGAGGGCAGAGTCTTGTCTACGTTATCTGGCTGCCATGTCCTTGGCTGCACTGCTCCGCCCGGGCCACGCTCAGGGGCAACTCTCCTCCAGGGGGGCTGCTGGTGAGGAGGGGGTCACGGGAGGAGGCAAGGCTAGGGCAATGGCATGTGTGCCTACAGAGAGGGCTCCAAGTGCCACCTCTGGCACGGGTGCCATAGGTTCGCCACCACTGGTCTATGCCATCCTTTCTCTTCCCTTCACTCCATCAACCAATCCAGTGCTACATCTCTTCAACTCATTTACTCATATGTTCCAAATCCTCTCACTCCAACACAATCTCTCTCATACACCCCATTAAAACTTCAAAATGCCAGGGATTGAAAAGGGAAAAAGAGGTTGGAGAAAAGATTGAGATAACAATTACTTAATAGAAAGAAAGACAGACTTGTTTTCTAATTTGTGAACTTTAGTTTTGTTTGTTTTGTATATATAAAACAATATATGTATGCATACATACATACATACTTTCTACTCAATGTGTTCAATGGTGGACCTCACACGGCACCATCTGAAAAAGGGGGGGGGAATATGCAATCAAGTAATCTTTAATATTGTAAGCCGCCCAGAATGGTAAGATGGGCAAGCCAATGAATTTAATAAAGAAATAAAATAAATAAATCTTAAGAACAGATAATGTTTGTGCATGTCTATCTTGCTAACCATTTGAAGTTCAGTATTGTTTTGGCCAATTACTCTTTGAAAACTTTCTAACTGACATCAAAATGCAGTTTATGAAAATTGTGCAGATTTTATCTTAAAAAAGGTCCTTGTGTTGCCAAATCAATTCCCAAATTCCATTTAAACTTTAATTTAAATTCAGGCACAGCCCTATCTAAGAAAGCATGAAAGTTGAAATGCAAATTGGTAGCCGAATATTGTCATGTGCACTTTCCCATTTGCCACACTGTGTTAGGAACAGCAGTATTACCACTGAGCCCAGCAAGAGGAGTGCATTTTCCCTTATTAAAAAGGGACAAACCCAGCCAATCTCTTCAGTTACTTCGTTCCTCAAAGGAGAGCTGTTTGCTAATAACCATTTTCATTTTGAAAGTTTTTGTCTAAAAAAAGAATCAGATGGTGGCAGAGTGCGGCAACAACAACTTGTTTCGGCTCTCTGCACATTTTGCATGAACTGTGATGAGTATGTGTTTTAGCTCATCTGTAAAATTCTCAGGCAGAAAGCCAGCTAAGGTAGAGATGATTTAAGGATGCATTTTCCCACTGCTCCACCTAATTCACCGACAAGGCCAATGGCACCTTGGAACTGAAACAGAGGCTTTTGTGTGAAGGAAAATGAAATCCAGAAGGGTGTTGAGCTAAATGGCTGATGCCCATCCCCTTAACTCTGGGTTTCAAAATCCAAGGCACAGAGAATGAGTCCAGCATTCTTGGATGGAAATCACACCTTCCCCACTTTTACTTCAGCACACCTACTCTACATAGTAGCTTGGCTGCTTCCAGTCTTTACCATCTGTTCCGATGGCATGGTGCCTACACACATGTTGGATTGATATATAGGTGCCAGGCAACAATGCGGATTGATGGGCAGTCTGCAGAACTCTGCAATTGCTGTCTCTTGTGCATGAAGGCCATCCTCCGCCAGAAATGAAGCCTTGGCACTTTTCATCTCCATAGACTTGCGTACACCTGTTGACATTTCCATGCCAAAAAAAGGAGGAGGAGGAGAAAAAGAAGAAGAAATATTTGAATAAGCCAAATGAGGAAGACATTAACCTTACAAGCATTATCACTGATTAATCACTAACAATCTTACCTGGCACTAGGACTCTGGAAGACTCTAGCTCATGGCAACCTATCATCAACAGCAATTTTCATCATTTCCCCCCCTGGTTTTGTCCCTTAAACTCTAAGCATTCAGTATACCTTTTAATTCACCAGTAGGAACATCTGGCTTGGGTATTTTCACAGATAAGGCCTCGGCAAGACCCACTTGTCTATTAAATCAACTATGAAGCAAATGAGGCATTTCACACATGAAGTTAGAACAAGAAAAGTATCAGTTAAAATACTGTACATCAAAGGGATTTAAACTAGTATTAGTTAAAGCAACATATTAATCATTTTGCATTCTTTACAGAATCAAGAGAAAGAATCTTGAGTGGAAAGAACAATCAGAGAGAGCAAGATGATGTATTGTTTAATCTGAAAAGTTATTTTCATCCAGGTATGTCACTATAATACAGAATTTAAAAATTAAAGAAGTTATATCCTTGGAAAAATATAAATGTCATTGGTGTTTTTGTATTGCTTAAGTTATTCAGTATTTCAAAAATACCTTGTTCATATATGTATTGTTTAGATTTAGCTAGATAGGCGTGGTCTTAAATATTGTTAGATAAAATTAAAATAAGAAATAAGCCATTATCAGAGCCTCAAAGTTAAAGCATTAACTTTAAAAATATAAACAAAATATGATATCCTCCTGTTAGCTGGTCAGAGTGCAAGAATCCTACCCTGAAAATCTTTCCTTCTGGGTTACTCTAAACAGGGCCACAAAGCAGGAATCCATAGACTCAGTAATGAATGAATACTGCCTTTCTTGTTGCCCCTAAGTGCATGCCAGAGATTGTCTTCCTGCTAAATTGGTGAAGAAATCTCCAATAGCCCCATGGAATCCAAATGCCTTGAGTAGACTATTCTAAAGGGCTCTTCATCCTTGCCAAGTTTCTGAATACCAGCAATCTGCATTTTGACCAGAAAGTTATCTGAATGCTACAAAAGACAGATGTCTTTATCCTCTGTATTGAAATCATTTCTCATCAGCTCCAAAGTAAAAAAACAGAACAGGTGTGTGCAATCCCACATATGTAAGAGACACAACTACCTGTGATAAAGCCATGATAAATCCATGTAAGAACCCTGGTAGCGCAGTGGTTAGAATGCAGTATTGCAGGCTAACTCTGCCCACGGTCAGGAGTTCGATAACCTGATGGGGCTTGAGGTTGACTTAGCCTTACAACCTTTCAAGGTCAGAAAAATGAGAACCCAGATTGTTGGGAGCAATATGCTGGCATTTTAAACTGCTGAGAGAGTGCTATAAAGTACTGGGGAGGGGTATATAATTGTAAGTGCTATTGTTATTGCTATTACTATGATCGCCATGGACTCAGAAGCCATCAGTGTATCTTTTCTGAAGTTGAAATTCCATGAGACCAGAATCCTTGATTCTATTCATGAGATGATATCAGCCAATTACATCAGTGAAGGGCTGCTACTGGGCAGCTGAGTGGTTGGACCATGAGCAGCAATACTAGCTTATTTCTGTCACCTAATTTCATACATGAGGTTTTGCAATGGTTCACCGAGTCAGTGCTAAATTGGTTAAATATAAATGTAATGATTTTTATTAAAGTTTAAAAATGCAAAGATAAAAAACTAATAAACTGAGAAAATATGAAAAGTAAAAACAAAAGAGAAAAAGTGCAGACTAAAAGAAAAAATAAATCAAAAAAATATTTCCCCCTTCATCAAGATAACTACAATTTCAGAAACCTGTCACCATCTCTGACATTTCAACAAAAGATCTCTTCTTGTATCTCATATGCTATCTATAAACAAATTATAAAGCATCATTATTTAATCCTAATCAGCAGAAGTCTATTAAGAGTTACTAGAAAATCAACATATATATATTATTCTTAATCAAGTAAATGATTTTCACATTCCTTTACCTTTAGAAATATAACATCACTTACTTTAAAAATATAAAAGAAAAAAACTGTTCTTCCCATATCTTATCTCTTGTCTATAATAATATTTAAAGCCTCAACATTCAAACTTAGTCAAGAAATATCCATTAAGAGCTACCAGAAACAATGTATATATTTTAACATTGATCAGGTAAACCCACTTCACATTCCATTTACTTTTAAGAATCTTGATCTTTAATCCCTTCAACTAATATCCCACAAGTTGATTTTCTTACCATTTTCTCTCTGGTTCCTCTTAGAAAATTTAATTATAATCTTAACCTCTATCCTTTAATCAACCTTCAAATTTTCCTTTACTTATGTCTTTTTCCTAAACAACAACATTTTCCACTGAAAAGGTTTCTTACAGTCAGTTTCAAAACCTTCATATATATCCATTTTTGTAAAAATTTAAACAGCCCACAGAAAGTATTCTTGTAATTAAATTCAAAATATTATTTCAAGTCCATCTGGCCCCTTAATTCATTTATAATGTTCTAAAATCAACATTCTAGTTACTCTTTTGCAGTTTATTCAAAAATTGTAAAATCCTTATATTTGCATAAAGCTGTCTATTCTAGGACAGAAGGAAAGTAATTTGGTGTAGTGAAACTTGCCCTTCTGAAGGTTCTTAAGATCCAAAAGGCCATTAACAAGCAATTGCCTAAAGTGGTTAAGGAAGAAAGTATGCAAACCAGTGTCTGAGCTGAACCACAGCTTAGGCAAGATGACCAGAGTCATCTTACAGTCTCCTCACAGGGAAACACTGTATGGAGTTCTTGTGGGCAATCCTGGTCTTCTCCTTGCTCCAGAGAGGAATTCCAAGCAACTGATTCATTCACCAACTTCTCTTCCCACTGTCATCATCAGCTCACTACTCTTACCATGCAATCTTCTGTCCACCATTGCTTCCCCAGAAGTTCCCTAAAGCAGTGCTATTGGCTCTTGTGAAGGTCTCCCATCATGGTTACTTCAGAACCCAAATTCCAAGGGAGCAGATCTCCAAATAAGGCTACATCTCTCTGCTGTTTGAACAAACCTCAGTACTAAGTCTACATATTCATCCATCATTACATTATGAATATGATTTTGCATACAGTAACAGCTGGAATCCATGGTGCCCAATAACATAGCCACTTGGGTCTGGGGTTCAGACAGATAGCTTAGAAATGACTTGCTCTAACATAAAGACCTCATCCACCTAGATTAGGCTATCTAATTCTCCTTTCAGTAACTTCCTTTAACCATCATGGTTTCAGTAGGAGTGCCTTCCATCTCATACCAGGATTTTTTAAAGATCATTTTTAAGATATTTTAAGATCCACTTCTCAGTCAGGGAAAAACAGTGGTAGTGTCATAGATTAACATCCTTCCACCAACAGCTCTCACCAATATTCCTCCAGTTCAGGAATTAAAAGGCCAACATCTTACAATTATTGATCCTCTGGATGACAAGGATAAGAACAATTTTAAAAAATTGTTCCTTGTAACAGTCTGATAAACTCACCAAATAGATGAAAATGACAAAATGGCCAGTGGTCAATCTGATGCAGCTACAGGAAACAGAATGTCCTTTAAAGATCACCAGCTCCCACTACCATCCCATACCAAGACCCAGAGATCAGCAGCCACTAAAAATGCAAATTACGTTCATTGTAAAGATTTCTCAAAAGAATATACAAGTGTTCTGTAACATCCATGAACCACTGCCAATCCTAGTCCCTGCAATCTTATTTCCTTTTTTTTTAAAAAAAGAGAGAGATTGATCCATTAATTAGACTTAGTCCTGCCACTTTAAACAGTTCATTTGTATCCTGTGATTCTATTCAAAGGTTGATCTATTCGCTCTTCTACATCACTTTTTTGTGAAATGGATTCCTACTTTATCTTTGCCGATGTTTTTGTAATTCCATAGTTCTTTTTGTGAAGAATGTCTACCTTCCTTTAATTAAATCTTTCACATCTGGGCTGCAAAAATCCAGAATTTTAACTCTTTGCTTGTCATCTAGTAGCTATTAATATACTTTAACATCATTTGTTTCTATCTGATCTTTTCTGTTATTACTCTTGAGTAGCTTTACATAGATTATAATTTTTATGCAATTTCACTGATCTGAAAATCATATCCTTTTATTCTCCTTTTCTTATATTTCTATATTTGATGATATTCTTGACTGAAATGTCTTTATTGTCCTTCCTAGCTTGATGTTGAAAGTCTTCACTCAAGTGTTGTATGTTCTTGTTGTCCAAGGCTTTCATCCTAGGTCTTTCTCATATCATGATAGCTATTCTGAAAGCTACTTGGATCTTTCCCTCTTTGAAGTTTTGGAGTTTTTTTTTCATTTCAGCTTTCATATTATCTCTTATATCCTCCTAGGTGTCTTTTATTTCATAAAAGTTAGGCGCATTGAATCGGATCTTTATATCAGTCTTGTATTCAGACTATGTTTCTTCAGATAAAATCTTGCTGGCCCACCCATTCTATTTAATTTTCTCAATTTAACCAATATTTTTATACCAATCATTCATGGTCCTATTCCACAAACTACACCTGAAAGTGCCCTAGCTGACTTAATTACACTTTTCCATCTTTGTTTCCTTTTCTACACTATCAGTTTAATTCTGATGTTCTGCAATACCCAGGTATTGATTCTAGATGTGTTGGATGTTTAGAAAATGTGTTAACTAATGAAGAAATAATTATTTTTCCAAAATTTTTTCTTCCATTATTATATGTACCCAATCCAAATCTTCCTATAATTTTAACTTCCTCTGTCTTTCCAACTTTATTCCAAAATATTGAAATAGCTCCACTTTCAGTTTGCAGAAAATTCCTTGAGTTTTCCACTACTGTGCTAGTAAGAGTATATATAGTACATAATAATGTACAATTTAATGCAGGTTTCCCTAATTCTAGTCATTCTTTGCTTTATAGCCAAGCAGATACTTAGTAAGTCCTTTTGGAATATTATTGTCATTCCATGTCTTCATGCAGCTTCTTCCTCTGAACATATTAATCTGTCACTCCTAAATCAGCCAATTTACTGCACTTCATTTCCACTTTGACAATTTCAAAGCTTACTTAATTTGTGCTTCTTATAATAAACTTTCCATTTGTACATTCCCTTAGAAAATGAGGCCCAGCATCATGGTCTAGCCATGTCACCTGTCCAAGTCTGCTTTGTTGTTGTTAGTTGCGAAGTCATGTCCGAACCATCGCAACCCCATGGACAACGTTCTTCCAGGCCTTCCTGTCCTCTACCATCTTGTGGAGTTCATTTAAACTCACGCCTAATGCTTCAGTGACTCCATCCAGACACCTCATTCTCTGTCGTCCCCTTCTTCTTTTTTTAAACAAGTTTTATTAATTTTCCATTTTTACAAAACTTCAGGTATTAGGGAAGCAACATGGTGGTTGAGTAATTCATAGTCCAATAACAAGCTTTTCCATACATATGTCAGTTTACATCATCAAAAATTTCCTCTCTGTTTCCCTTAGTTATTATACCAGATTCAAATTAATACATTGCTACTTATAACTCAATCATTTGAAACATTTATCAACAACTTTTGATTTATATGCCTCCAGATCCTGTTTTTAACTTTTATCTGATTTCAATTACAGTATTCCAGTTGGCTTAATGTCCATAGTATTTAGGTTTCGGATAACCTACGGTTCCCTTAGTTCATTACAGAATAGTTATCATGTCTAAAATACACTTATTATTTATTCAAATAAATTCTTAGTTTATTTCACAATCATATTCTACTTCTCAATCTAATATCATCACTTACTAATAAAATAACCTTTGTCCTCTGAATCCATCTTCTATATTATAATTCAAAACTATTATTCTAGTAACTAATTTATTTCCCTTATAGGTATAAATCCTGAATATTAAATCACTTAATGTCTTTTAAAATCTCCTTAGCCCATTAAGTGAGATTTTAGGCTCTTCCATTAAGGTCACATAAAGAAAACCATTTTTAAGTCTAACTCTGGCCTTCCTTTTGTGCCAAACAGGCTTCCATAACAGAGCTTTTAAATCCTCAGGTGGATCTCCCTTCATTCCTGCATATGTCATTTGAATCAAGGGAGACCATCCAGTCATCAACTTGTCAAGGAAGCTAGTCCCTTCATTGTCATTAGATTATTGGTCTGGTATTTTGAGTCTCCATATTTGGCTTAGTATATTTGTCGTGAGTTCAGGATGGTCTTCTTCTTCTTCTGATTTCAGCTGATTTAGATGAAAAGTCATATTCAATGTTGTAGTTGTTATTTGGTCATCTGGGTTATCTGAATTCTCAGTGTACTGTGTATGTAAGTCTTCAGCACCTTCCGTCTTAGTGTTGCTTTCTTCAGTTTCTGTTGCTGTTGAAATTGCAGATTCTTTGGATGAAATCAAAGTTTGGGTATCAGAGTTTTGAGTAGATTATAGCTGGTATTCTTTAAACTCCACTTTAGTGTTAATTCCTTCTTCTTCTGTTGCTTTTTGGGTTGTAAGTTCATCTATTGAAGTCAGGGCTGCGTTTTGTAGCTTTAAGGTGGTGCGTATATCTTTCAATCTGGAATTCATTAGCTCAGTAGCCTCTAAGATTTTTTCAAGTATAAATTTGAAGTTAAGCTGTGGGTGGTGTTCCTCCATTTCTGTGGTATTTACAAATAGTCCTTTAGTGGAGGCTATTTTTAATAAAAGTCAATAAGTGTCCACCTCCACTATAGAGAATTATTTTCACCACCCAGCTGTTTCAAGTTCTTATCTTTTTTGATGATGTCAAGGACAAATTTTAGTCTCACAAGTCTTCCGTGATCAGTCAAGGATCCTCTTCAGCGGTGGTCGCCCTTCCAGGTTGACTTTCGACCCTTTCCAGGGTCTTCCGACGGAGAAAAACTGGACAGCAGAGAGAGCAATCTGTCCGCACGCATGCCGGCGCTGCGATCGCAAACCAGAAGCTGTCCCCTTCTTCTATTGCCCTCAATATTTCCCAGCATTAGGCTCTTCTCCAGTGAGTCCTTCCTTCTCATTAGGTGGCCAAAGTATTTGACTTTCAACTTCAGGATCTGGCCTTCTAAAGAGCAGTCAGGGTTGATCTCCTGTAGGACTGACCAGTTTGATCACCTTGCAGTCCAGGGGGCTCACAGGAGTCTTCTCCAGCACCATAGTTCAAAGGCCTCAATTCTTTGGCACCCAACCTTTCTTATGGTCCAACTTTCACAGCCATACATTGCAACTGGGAAAACCATGGCCTTGACTATACATACTTTTGTTGGCAGGGTGATGTCTCTACTTTTTAGTATGCTGCCTAAATTTGCCATAGCTTTCCTCCCCAGGAGCAAGCGTCTTTTAATTTCTTGGCTACACTCCCCATCTGCAGTGATCTTGGAGCCCAGGAAGATAAAATCTGTCACTATCTCCATTTCTTCCCCATCTATTTGCCAGGAATTGAGAGGGCCGGATGCCATGATCTTGGTTTTCTTAATGTTGAGTTTCAAGTCTGCTAGTGAAAGTTTATTACTCTTTTGTAGTAACTAAAGAAGTACCTTTCATTTGGAGGTTAGGATTGTCATCATTTGGTACCCCAACTTATCTAAATATGCAAGTGTGCATGCAATTTTCTTGACAACAATACATAAGTGATTTCTCCTTGTCTTCCTATGGATTTCATTCTGGAGTTTCTCCTCATAGATAGTTTCAATTCCCCTATGCTTTGATGACCTCACCTGCCCTCAATCCTGTTATGACCTGCTCTGAGGCTCACCTCTCCCAATTTGATGTGACTGAGAAGGGTGACCCTATAAGAGAAACAGCTGGTATCATTCAACTGAAGTGACTAAGTTCCTAGACTATGTCAAGGTGGTCATCCCCTGAAAGGAATAGGAAGTTCTTAATCAGATCATATGCAGCTCCTAAAATGATTCAGTTCTAGGTGCTGTAGTGTAGCGTAGCGTAGCGTAGCATAGTGTATGTGTGAGAGAGAGAGAGAGAGAGACATAGAGACATAGAGACATAGAGACATAGAGACATAGAGACATAGAGACATAGATACAGGAAAGGAAAGGAAAGGAAAGGAACAATTTAGAAGTGAATGTGCTGAAAAGGAAATGCAAAGAAAGAAAAAGATTGATCAACTAATTAAAAAAAATAGATTATAAAAATTGCCAGAATACAACATAAGGAAGCAGTCTGCATTACTATTTATTTATTTATTTGTTTGTTTGTTTGTTTGTTTGTTTGTTTTATTCATTCATTCATTCATTCATTCTTTATTCATCTTCTCATATGATGTATATGTTTGTATAAGATCTCTGAACATCTCACAAATAATTTTTACATAGACATACCTCCCGCCCCAGGCACTAACACTGCTGTCATGAAAATGAGGAGTTTACCTCCAAAACAATGCACTGCTATGTTTCTTAGCAATGTTTAGGTAACCAACAGCAGTGCAAGGATTGTTACTGCTATGCGATTGCATCCAACAGTTGCTGAAGTATTACAGTTTTGTTTCCATAAAGTATCATCACTATGTAAATAATTCCAGACTTAATTATACGGGAGAAAGTGGGGGGATCGGGGGTGGATGGATAAGGAAGAGATGACTGCGCAGCTGCAATGACTGTGCTGGGAACTCATCCTTCAGCAGCCTAAACATTCATTTGACAACGTACACCATTGATTACTTAATTACATTTAAATATATGTGTGCCTGCACATTGCAAACTCAAAGAAGACCATTATGCTGTACTATAAAGCCATTCATATGCAAACATTCTACTTATGACTTTTAAAAAAAGAACACAACATTAATGTATTTTCTTGAGACTGTGAAGGGTTCTTTCCATCCTGTTCTGAAAAACATGATTTTAACGTTACAAACAGGTAAACAATTCTAAGTAACATTAGCTGTGCACGGGAGCATCTGTCTTCAGCTTTTCAATGTGGACTCTTACAAAGGGTTCTTATTCTAATGTATATTTGAACAAGAAGATCTACATATGCTTGATCTTGGTATGACCTGATTTTGTTTCCAAGGCCACCAATTAGACCAGCGCTATTGACTACAAAACAGACACAGCATCTCCATGAATTTCTGGGGAAAATATGTCATTTAACAAGCACACTGCATAGTTTCTTCTTAAAGCACAATCCATTATTTATCCTGCATGCTACTTTTAATTTCTCAATTTCTTGTTTTAAATTAAATGTAACAAGAAGCAATCATTGCCTGTTAATCAAAACATAACACAGTGTTCTCCAAGCAGAAACATTTAACTCCATCATTTTATTTGTGACTGCAGTGACTTCAGAAGTCAAGTCAGTTTCTCCAATCTGTACCAGAGCTTTGAGCTTGGAGTCAGCATGTTCTATATAAACATTCATTCAGTTCACTTAAGTTGGCTATTGATTGAACAATGAACTATTTTGCCACTTGAATGTTAAAATAAAGCATTTTCACGTATATGGTCAACATTCAGGTACTCCAGGCACCCCATACTGGTATCTTTAACATTATAAGCTACTCAGAGTTTCCATGCAGTATGATAAATGGTTAATAAATTTTACAAATAAATAAATAAATAAATCTGTATGGAGGTTCTTTAATACTTTCCTCTAGCACTCAAACTGCTGTGAGATTCTAAATACTTATTTAGTACACTGTTCTGCCCTTCCAGACCCAACTAAGAAGGCAAAAATAGGATATATGTTTAGAGCTGATAACCAATATTTTTTTCCCAACAACTGATATTTAAAAGCTGCATATTCCATGTACAGTGGGTAGGAAATACAATCCAACATAAATTTAAATCAAGAGTGACTTTTGGCCTAGTTGCTTACTATAATATCTCTACACATATGGAACTTAGATTGTATATCATGCTCCAAATCTGCCTTCCGCCTCTGCCATCAAAAAGCGATGCCTTATAAGAAATAGAGAAAATCCTTTGTCACCATTAGTCTTGGTTGCCATGTGACAATAGATAAGTCATGAGCTATTGCCACTTCTGCAGTGTGATCCTTCTCCACCCACCCACCCCCACCCACCCCGTTTTAATGGGTTGTGAAAATCCAGACGACCACTAGATGGCAGCAAAGAGATATAAAACACAACTTCTTGCTGCCTTCCAGAATCATCCTGATTTTTCAGCCCAGGTTTAATAGTCTTACTCAATATATTTTCCAAATGTAGTAAAAACTGTTTTCTAAAATTGTAAACCATAGCTCATCTGAGAACAATCCTAGTGAATACAGTAGAATACATTGTAAAGAAGCCAAGACATTTCTTCAACCTGTTCCCGAACAACTTTTGGTGTGATTAATTTACTTTTTCAGCACAGTATTTCATCCTTTTCCACCTGTCCTCTCTCTCTCTCTCTCTCTCTCTCTCTCTCTCTCTCTCTCTCTCTCTCTCTCTCTCTCTCTCTCCCTCTCTCTCTCTCTCTCTCCATCCCTTTTAACAGAAGCTTTCAGATGCTTGAAATAAGGTGCAATCAACATGGATTTTCTTCTGGACNCCTTAGCCTGTCTATTATATTAACTTGAGCTTTAGTGTTGCAGTGGTTAAAAACAGGATGGCTGTCTCTAAATGGGGGAGAAAATGTAATAGGTTTTCCTGTTTAATGTAATAGAATTGGCAAGAGGTATTGGGAGTAGCAGCAAAAGTAGTCACTCAAGCATTGTGTTTGCATGATATTTAAATACAAGTGGCTGAGGTATAAGTACCTCTAAGTACACCTGAAAGAGATGGTGCCTTGTAATCATTGTTTCAGCAATTGACAGTTGTTTACACAACAGCCACACATACTCTGCTGATTTGAATAATAAACATACTTAAACACCAGCTGGATAATAGAAGGATAATTGAAACATAGTTTAAAGCTCTGATTTACAGGCATTGTGGCACCACTTTTATTTGTGGTACAATGCAGCACTTCTGGGCTGCCTCTTGAAAAAAAATATTAAATGGGTATTGTTTTCTAACCAGGCTCAAGATAAGGGTTCACTTGATGAATATATAGCATGTTCATACACACACACACACACACACACACACACAATGCTAAGCTTCCAGTTCATGTCATATTGTAATCAGGAGCCAGCTTCTGGTTTGGAATAAGGGTTAAAAAATCCTGTCCAGTAAGACATTTCTTCTATGTTGTCCTCCTCCTGCTTTTTCTTCTCTTCTACCTTCCATCTTGGGCCAGACAGATCTTCAAAATATGGGTATTTCTATCCCAGACAATTTCAAAGTAGAGATGCCTGAAGGAGAACTAATGGAAAAAATCAGAGTGGAAAATCTCCCTGATGTTTTCATTAAATCCTGACATTTTTGTGCCACATGGAAAGTATCTTTGGGAAAAGAGAAGGTGAAACTTCAACCATATGTTTCTGCATCTCAATAATATTATTTATTATTATCACTGCACTTGAAAAAGAAAAATCTAAATTTTGCTAGAAAGTCACCAAACCTGTTCCACAAAATCCACAGCCAGTACTGGCAACAGCAATGGAAATCAAGATGAAGTACTACAGTATTTGCAGGAAATATTAGAGTTCTTTTTTAAACATACCTCTCTCAGGCTTTGATGAAGATTTGGTTCTGTACTGTCTAGTGATTGATGGACCCAGTGGAGTTTCAGAGACAGCTTTCCCTGAGGATCTGGTAGACCAGGGGTCTTCAAACTTGGCCCTTTTATGACTTGTGGACTTCAACTCCCAGAATCTCGCAGCCAGGCATGCTGGCTGAGGAATTCTGGGAGTTGAAGTCCACAAGTCATAAAAGGGCCAAGTTTGAAGATCCCTGTGATAGGCAGTTCAACTGAGACCCTCATTACTCCCTAGAACAGGCAGGTGGCTGGAGGATTGGATTGAACATTCCTATGCAGTGTCTTCTTCTGTGCCTATCCCAAAGTGTGCCTTAATTTATTGAGCAGTTCTGGGAGATGAAGCACCAGAAGAACATCTGGAACATGGTTGGAGGATGACTCTGGCTATGGCTCCATATTAGGAATTACTTTGTCATGATAAGGGTAGCAAAATAACAATATTTCTCTGCTTCTAATGCATCTGATTGCCTTTCAGAAGCACAATTAGGGTGACCCATTCCCTATTGGATAAAGAAAACCCACCCCAGAACATCCGCTGGGCTCTTATGATTATTTGTTCAGATTAGTTCTGTCTGGGACTCTGAATGGGCAGAGCACGCTAATGTGCCTGAGATATGATCTGGTGGTCTGATCTAGGATAAGTTTGTACCAGTGTCTCCTGCAGTAGTAAACCGATCTTTCTCTGTTATCAGTTTGGCCACCTGTTTACTAGATCCTGGGTTGTAAAAGCAGCCAGGGAGATGATTCATGATTAGTGTTGGCCTCTTTGAAAGAAGGGTGATGCACCCAGCCTCTGAGGTGGCATACCTCCCTCTCAAAAAGCCATCCTTGGACCCAATTACTATTGACCAGTATCAAACCTTCCTTCCTGGTGTTGGTTGGTGGGGGAAAAGGCCACTCATTTGTGGGGTGCCACAGGGATCTATTCTCTATTCACTCTTTTTCACCCCTTCCCTTTGTACAAATCTCCTCAACCTTTTGGCCTAAAATCTTTCACCATTTATTAAGATAAATATGTAAAATTGTATGAAGTGTGACATATTTCATTCCTTAATAGCTATCTAACCTTAAACATCATTCTATTCTATAAAAAATTAGTTTCAGATATAGATTAGATAGATAGTTAGATAGGTAGGTAGGTAGGTAGACAGACAGACAGACAGACAGACAGACACATGCATACATTTTAAAAACTGGAAAATGGCTCAAAATTTGTAGCACTAATTATTATGAACTATGGCATATTTAAAACTTGAACTAAAGTGAGAACTTGGTATTCAAATAGTGTCCTGGGAAGCTGAAATGTTCTGATACTACTTAGTCTTGTTTTGAGTCCTGATCTCAGTCCTAATATTTGTTTGTTTATTTATTTATTTGATTTTTTCAATCCTGGCTTTATTACTTTATAAGAAACTCAAGGCAAGGAACATACATAATACTCCTTCCTCCTATTTTCTCCATAACAACAACCCTATAATGTGGGTTGGGCTGAGAGAGTGTGACTAGCCCAAAATCAGCTTTCTTGCTTAAGATGGGACCAGAAATCACCATTTCCTAGTTCAGTGGTTCTCAACCTGTGGGTCGGGACCCCATTTGGGGTCAATCGACCATTTCATGGGGGTCGCCAAGCAAGGCTGTCCGCCATTTTTTTTGTCCGCCATTTTTTTTGTCCGCCATTTTTTTTGTCCGCCATTTTTCCCCCCTTTTCCGGCGGGTGCCTTACCTCCCTTGGGCTGGGCCAGCTGGTGGTCGGCCTGCTCCGTCTCTGCCGCTTGCCAGCTACGCCTTGGCCGGCGCAGGTGGCGAAACCACGCATGCGTGGTGCTCCCGGGCAGGGAAAGTCCTCAACTTATGACCGGTTGGGTAGTCCTCGATGTACGACCGGTTTAGTCCTCGACTTACGACTGGTTGGGGTCGCGGCATTAAAAAGGTTGAGAACCACTGTCCTAGTTCCTAGCTTGATGCCTTAATAAAATCTCTACAGCAAAAGCATCTTCAAGATAACCTTTCCTTCAAATCTTAACATGTGGCTTTACAATTACAAAATAGAATTGGATTTGGGTTGGTTGCTGCAGGTGCACTTGTTGTATTTGACTCCATGGGCTTTTCACTTTAGCTGCCATCTGTGAATCCAGTGACAACTAAGGATAGGGTTAATTTTAGTTAGTTCTAGAAGTTTTGTGCAGTTATTGAACCTGATGGAACTACATAGGGCACTATAGTTCAATAGCCTACATGTGAAAGAGTAATCCCCAGGAAGGAGATTATTCAGCCCAACAGGGAGCACTGAAACTGTTGCAGAGTGGAACCTAGTCTTTTCACACAGAAGATTATATAGTATCAAAAGTCACTGAGATGTCCAAGAGGCTACATAGGTAAAAGTATAGGAGCTGTGAAGCTTCCTTTTGAAATCCCATTCCAGCTTGAATCCACAAAGTTATTTTAATAATTGTCAGCTATATTTTATCCTCTTCAATTCAAATTAGACATGATTTTAAAGGCATTTTTGTATTTAGTGTGAACTTTTTAAAAAAATCAGCTAAAATAAAAAGTGCTATGATTATTTGGATCCATGCAGGCAAGGCAGGAAAAATATAATTTCCCTCTTCTGGTAGTACAGAATATACCTTCCCTAAAAGTATTCTTTGTATTTGCTTTAGGATATTAGTTTTCTTGGAGTTGTTTGCATTATTTTAAAAAGACTGAAAGTATGGCCTTAAATTCCAATTGTTAGCATCACAAGGTGTCTTTAGACTTCTGACTGTCTGATCAATCATATCCATAATACTGTGCATCAAATACTGACAGAAATAGAATTTTACATCCTGGGGTACTCCCATGAACCTGAAACCCCTTAACAAACCCGACCACCCTATTAAATTCAACAAAACTCACATACTTAACAACCTTAAGCAAAAGTTTCTTTTCATTTTTCTTATCAATTAAGTATAACAAAGTAGGGGAGAATTTTATCAAGGTAATAAGAGAGAAAGAAAGAATTTAACCTCATTTCTCAGGCAAAATGCAAATATGCATCATCTCTTTCCTGCTGCCATGTCTACATTTGTGAATTCATATACTGTTGTTAGATCGCGCAGGCAGTAAGACACGAGTCGAGTGACAGTCAGCTCTCGGTTTATTGGCAAGGCATCAAGTAAATCCGGACTGGCTCTCTGGGCCAGGGGAGCCCTCTTTTATGGGATTCCCCTGGCTTGTAATCACACAATTCCATTGGCTGGTAAGACCCTGTTGCTAGTTAGCCAACCAGCAACGGGCATGAA
>NW_015386720.1:98405-99982 GCF_001527695.2 Protobothrops mucrosquamatus
TGGTTACATAGTCCTTCAGATATGTGGGAGGCCGATGCCCTCGCGCTGATCGGCGGGGAACCGTGTGACTCGGTTCCGCTCTTGCCTCGGTATTCTCCCCTCTGCGTGGTTGTCCTTGGGCCGCTGCAATGGGTCTCGCTTCTCGAGGTGGTTGACTGACGGGTGGAACCAATGGCCAATACTCGTCCCCGCCATTGTCCCTGGCCCCGCCCGCGTGGTCGGCCGCGCTTTCTTGGCGTAACCCAGCGACCCCGATTCGGCCCCTCAGTTGATCAAGGTGGCGCCGCCAAACCCGGTTGTCCTCCACGCGAACTTCGTAGGATCTGGGCCCAGCGATAGAGATGATGGTCGCTTTCACCCACTTCGGCTCCGCCGCGTGATTTAGGGCATACACTAAATCTCCCTCCGTAAAGCCCCGAGTTACCTTCCTGGATTCCGGTGGCATGTCCGTTTGGTAGCTGGGATGGAGGCGATCCAGGGGTGACCTCAGTCGGCAACCCATCAACATCTCCGCTGGGCTCCGGCCGGTGGCAGCGCAGGGTGTGTTGTGTTGCGCCAGGAGGAACTGTTCGAGCGTTTCTCGCCGTGCGCTGGCCCCCATCCTGGTGAGCGCCTCCTTGGTGAGCCTCACCATCCGTTCCGCCCGTCCGTTGCTCTGCGGGCTGTAGAGCGCGATCAGCGTGTGACGGATGCCCAAGTTTGCCAGGAACTCCTCCATGTCCTTTGCGGTTAGTTGCGGCCCGTTATCGGACACCAGGACGTCTGGTAATCCGTGGGTTGCAAACAGTCTGTCCAGGACCTTGATGGTAGCACTCGTTGTGGTGGATGGCATGGGGATCACCTCCAACCACTTCGAGTAGTCATCCACCGTTATTAAATAGGATTGGCCCTCCATGGGGCTCGCAAAGTCAACGTGGAGACGGGACCACGGTGCTCGTGGGATCTCCCACTCCAATGGGGTTGCTTTCGGTGGGGCTGAGCGGGATTCCTGGCAAGGCTTGCAGGTGGCTACCCACTCCTGTATATCCTTGTCCAGCTGTGGCCACCACAAATAGCTCCGAGCCAGCGCTTTCATGCGCACGATCCCCGGGTGCCCCACGTGTAAGGTATCAATCACCTTTTTCCGTAGGGCTTGTGGGATCACGACTCTTTCCCCCCATAGTACACAGACCTTACACGCAGAGAGTTCTGTTCTTTTGGCGAAGAACGGCTTGGAGTCCTCTCCTTCTGCCTCTTGCGGCCACCCCCTCAACACCCAGTTCAAAACCCTTCCCAACAGTTTGTCCTTCTTGGTGTGCTCTGCGACATCTCTCGAGGTGACCGGGCTGGAGGAGTCGACGTTCACCAGGAGCACGGTGGCAAACGGTGCTGGGTCGGTGATGTGGCCGGGTGTTGGGCATCGGCTGAGAGCATCTGCGTGGCTGATGCTGGTCCCGGGTTTGTGGATCAACTCGTAGTCATACCCCGCGAGGAATATCGACCAACGGATCAATCTGGGTGACAGGAATTGGGGAGTCTGTTTGTCCCCTGCCAGCAGTCCCAGTAGAGGCTTGTGGTCCGTGATGATCCGGAAATGC
>NW_015386720.1:102727-123567 GCF_001527695.2 Protobothrops mucrosquamatus
CTTGGGAGCTAAGTGGTTGAGAAAAATGTAATAAATAAGGTGGGGACAGATGGAAGGAGAGAAGCAAAAGAGACTCTGCATCTTCTACTTCCTTCAGAGATGGTCCTAAGCCCAGTTGGGGCAATACTTTCCAAACAATCCTATCTTCTCATAGAAAATGGAGTCATGCGCTCACACTCCAAAGATCCCACATGACTTTCCTAAACAATTCTGTCTTTGTAAATTTGGTTTGAAAGTCTTGAAGAAGGCAACGGCTAATCATGGGGCAGATGCTCAGGGCAATCTGGAGCTGTCAGTTGTAAAGAAAAGCTTATTGCAGTTATCACCAGCAACTCTTCCAGATCTTGGAAATACTGTGGGGGTGACTAGAGAGGAGCATAGCATGAAGGGAAGTCGAGGGGAAGTCCTGCTCCTGCACTAGTCAATAGACCTATGTTCCTGTATCACTCACAAACAAAATGACCTTCAAAATCTCTTCCTCTGTTTAAAGGCCTATAAATCTATAAGTGTTTCAGTAAACCAGAATGAAGGACTAATCAAATAAGAACAATAAAGGAACTGAATACAGAGGCTTTCAAGAACCTACTTTTCTCTAAGTATGTTGAACTACAATTCCTCTAATTACTTGCCAGCATCGCCATAGCCCCGGAATAGAAGAAATATTTCAATTTCTAATACACCATCTCAAAAATTAAATCAAGATATTTTTCTATAGTATGCTATATTGAATGTTTATTCTTCTTTATTTTACAGACTATTGGAAAACAAATGGAAATCTAACTCTATTTTGCTTTCAACTGGCAAACTTCATGCCATTATTGTGAACATGTTTTATCACAGAAATGTTTTGAGTCAAAATATCTGGTTTCTAAGAGCACCTCAGAAGATAGTAACAAGAGAGAGAAAATGACTTTTTTATCAGTCACAATACATATCTGACATTCAAACACAACAAGTGCTATTCAATTGCATATAAGTCACTCAAGGTGATCAAAACACTTATCATTTTTTATGCAAAGAAAAGCAGAGGTGAGAATTCTCAAAACAAAACAAGTGAAGCTTTCACTTATCTCTCTCTCTGTGTGTGTGTGTGTGTGTGTGTGTGTTTGTAAGTCACCTGGAGTTGAGCTCAACTCAGAGGAGACTATCTATCAGCCTACCTATCTAACCATTCATCCATACACATACACACATACACACACAACATAAACAACTCTTACAAATTTATGAGCACAAGCTCCCCCATTTATTAAGGAACTGAATATATATTTAAACATGGATACCAAATAGCTTTGCTGTTAATATACTGTGTAATGTCAAGGGCAAGAAACAAACCTTCATATCATAATCCAGACTGGTCCATCCAAACCAATATATATATGGGAACAAAAATTGCTGGGTCATGCTAGCAACCGTGTACACCAATTTTCCTCATGTTCCCCAGCAGCAAAGGTGTAACAGATTTTTTTAAAATGTGTGAACTCTGTATAAGTACAGCTAAAATAGTGCATCTCAATTATTTCGTACTTATTATTTAGTCAAGCTCACTATCTTAAAAAATGCTTGAAGTTGTAAAGTTGTAAAGTTTATACCAACTTCACACAAATTATTAGATTTCATAACGAGGGATTCCTGCCAGTTCCAAGACACCCTTCTTCCTGGATCCAGTTATCTGAAACAGTATGCCATGTCTTTAGGTAATCTATAGGAAACTCAACCTCCTAGTCTTCCCCCTCTGGGGGAGTTGAATGTGATTGTAGAAAATGTGAAAGACAGATCCATAGTCATAGCAGATAATTCATATTTAACTGATCTCCATTTCTCCAACATATTGTTTAATGTTTATTCATTAAACAAAAATTACAAATTTGAACAAGCAAAATCAAATAAATTAAAACATGACAGGGACAATAGGCACGTTATTACACTCATGCATGCCCTCCCCAGGACCTCTTAAATATGGGGTGATGTCCACAGAAGTTAAGTTGGAGTTAAAACTATGAAAGTTAGTAATAATATTCATCCTTTACCCCTGTGAAAAAGGAGCGTGAAAGCATTATGCGACACATGCCATCCAGAAGTGATGGTTAGTACTGCCTTAGTTTGATTTCTGCATTGGAGGAATAGGCCTTGTCTATAAATTGAACAAAGTATATTAGGCAAATCAATCTGCTTTTGAGATCTCATCTTACCTTTCAACTGAAACAAAAATGTTTCAGTTGCTGGAAATAAGGGACTCAGTCAGGAATGTCTTCTTGGTCTTTAGTAGACTTCAGGATTCGTGGGTGTTTTTTTTACACATGTAGCAGCCTTCATGCCATTGTCCTATTTGCAACACAGCCCATAAACCTCAGGCACAATTTTGATAAGAGTTGATGCCATGTTTCCATCATTCATGCCCAGAGAAACTAGTAACAACGGAGTGTTTTACATCCTTTCCTCATGGCAATGTCACCAGCACCCTTTGAGCTCTCCAATACTGAAAGTGTTGGTCCTGGTGTTACTGAAGCTGCTAACAACCTCTTCTGTTTCCTTCATTAAGGATTGCGTACAGGTGGTCAATTGAATCTATGGATCTTATAGAACTTTTTGAATCACTTGTTTTTTGTTTCCATCATCTATATCAAGTCACTTGACAGTGAGATGGGTGGCATATAAATTTAGTAATTAAATATCTCTTTCAGGGAGATGGGTGGTTCAGAAACGTAAAAACATAAATCAGTCAATCAATATAACTTCTCAGCCTAGCCTGAGCTGTGGTCTTGCCTCCAAAGTACTTGTTGCTTATATTTATTGGTGGTCTTTGATTAATGGCAGTAACTGGGACCAGAAACTGTCACTAAGCAATGCAGTCATAAAGCATAATGTCTTGATTGGGCTGACTTATGACAGCAGTTGTGGTCGTTAGGCAAATCTGTATGGTTATTAGGGACAACATCACATGATCACCATTTGGAACCTCCTGCCAGCTTTCCCATTGTCAAAAACCAGAAGTGAAGGTCACAAATGTTGCTCACATGACCATGGGATACTATGACGTGTTACCAGTTACCAAGTTTCCAAATTGTGATCACATGAACATAGGATTACTGCAATAGCTGCAACATCTAGGACCAATCATAAGTCTCCTTGTTCAACACTGTCATAACTTCAAATGATTGCTGAACATGTGGTTGTTAATTGATGACTATCTGTATTACAGCAACCCCACTGTAATAGATTACAACACTCAACATACAATTAAAATCATAACCACAAAGAAGAATTGTCCAGACAAAAGCAGTCCATGTCACAATATTAAGCTGTAAAACAAAAGTTGCCTTTATGCACATTTATAAAAACATGCATATTATTCATGAGCCAAGCCAACATCAGCATTGTGTCATTGGACTTTTCTAAAAAAAAAAAAAAATATCCTTCAAAGAGACATAAGACATTTTGCAAATATTTGTAAAGAGAATTAAGCTAATATATGTAAAGATCTGCTCCTATTTGATCATCTTGATTCAGTTTAATAAACTCTGTCCAGTTTTAATAAACATTGGATTAAGATTACACGTCTTAGGACAAATTGTGTATAAATTGTGTCTGTTCTAGGTTGTTACTTTGTGAAGTTAGAGCCCCTAAAGACAGAGTGGAGGAGGTTTACTCCCTTCCCCAGCCTTTTCTGCCATTGTTTTGTCAGTTCTCCCATGAGTAAATACCAAAATAACCACAAAGATAAAATGCCTAAAGTGGCCCCATTTTTGTGGGGCTACCCTAGGCACTTGACTCTATGCCAGCACTTGAGAGAGATATAACAAAGGATTAAACTTCTCTTCTGTAGTATTTATATGGCATGGCTGACAAGGGACACAACTCCAGATGTTTTTGAGGGGAGCGGGTGTTAAACTAACCCTCACTAATTCCATTGCTGGCACATTCTCCTAAATTTTGTTAAAATTCTATATACGTACTTTAAAAGTCACTTTGGATTGTCTCTGCTTTGCCATTATTACTTTAAAATATAAGATACACTCACACACACACTTTCCATTAGTTTGAATTTGACAACTAAATACAAAAAATATTTGCTGAATTATTTTCTTGGAGTTTTGTACAATTCCAAATCACTTTGGTAAATTATCTTTGGCAGTATCTAAAGGAATCTGTCAAAATAAAATAAAGTTAATAAAATAATAAAATAAAATAAAACAAAACAAAATGAAACAAACCAGCTAAATATTCCAGTTATCATATATCTATTTGCATCAGCTTCTTCAATAATAGTATTAAAAGTGCAGTAATCCTGAAAGGGGATAAGAACACTGCCATTCTGTTGTAATATAGATGAATACATTTGTAGAACTATTCTAATAGGCAATTGTACTTACTGTTTCCACATTAAAATGTTCATTCTCTTGTATAACACCAAAGTCAGTATGCTTAGGGCAGTTTGCAAATAATTGTAAAGAAAAAAGAAATCCAAATTCCAATGAACTGAGTGGAATTTTTTTTTAATATACATGTAAAATGTATATCTTATTGTTCAGTTTCCCATTCTTATCAGGTCCAAAACATTGGAGTTATTTGACCACAAATATTGCCATAATTCTGCAAAAGCACTTTAATTCTATAACTAAATTCAACAGTCTTTTTCAAGGTTATACAGACCCACATACATATATATGTACATATCTAAACACAGACACACAGAGAGAATTGTGGTGTTCACCATAAATACAGGTCATAACATAGGGACTGTGAATGTCTTTTATTTGTCCTAAGCTGTGTTTTTAAAAAGAGCAAATCTATAAAATGCAGCCATGTCTTTAAGGTACTGACAGTGTAAAGTCTCTTTTAATATCAGAACTTTATGGTTGCGTTAGTAGAAGAAATTATGGCAATGGCGCCGTTCCATGAAATATTTTTGAAAGAGTACAAAGACATTGTGTGAGACCTTGTGCAACGTCTCGTTCTGGCTTGTGCATGAAAATGTTCAGCAAGACCTTATGCAAGAGATTGCAGAAAACCTTGACTGCACAGTAGTGCATAATTAAATTCCTGTTTAGCCTTTCTGTGCATAGAAACACTCATCAAAGGACAACACTCAACCTAACCTGATGTCAATACAAAATTGAATATTTAAATATCCCATTCATATTCAGATAGGTAGATAATTTGAACATTTTTTAAAATCATCTTTCTCTGACAGGCATGGATAACTTTTAGATCAGGGGTAGTCAACCTTGGCTCTTTTATGACTCGTGGACTTCAACTCCCAGAATTCCTGAGCCAGCATAGCATAGCTCAGGAATTCTGGGAGTTGAAGTCCACGAGTCATAAAAGAGCCAAGGTTGACTACCCCTGTTTTAGATAGTAAGAGGTTTGGGGACTCTGAGCTTTAGGCCTACAAGGTTGCTCCTCCCTGCCCTAGATAGGATGGACACAATTAAAAAACATCTTAAAATGTCATTTATGAATGTTTCAGCCACAAAATGACATACTGGTTAATCAAGAATCTGGTAACACTTTTGGAGTAGATTCTTCTGACAAGTTTCCCTAGGGCTTATCTATTTATCAATCTTTTGTTTCCCCTAGGTCCTTGGCCAAGAGATGGTGATATACAGTGATTCAATAATGATGAAAGTTTTGACAAAGTTGCAATAACTTATCTGCAAGGTTATAGATGCAAGTATAGGATGTTTGCTGTTGTTGATTAATATTATTAGGTACTCCAGATGTCACATAACGTCTGCACAAAGCAATTTGTATTCTAAATAACACAGGATCAAGTTAATCAGAGTAGACCTTTCCCCACATAAATATGAATTCTCATTTAAAGGTTCTTGCCACCCCAAGGAAATATTAAAATAGATCTATCAGATAGCCTGCTAGCTAGTCAGCCTCTTATATAAAAAGAGGGGGAGAGAGGTGGGGTTCTGGGAAATGTAGTTTAACTATATTTGAGGTGCCATAAGTTTTCTGCTCCTATTCTAACAGTTCAAGACCACTGTTATTTACAAGCATCTCCTATGAACTGCAATGGGTGTCCTTTCAAATAACCTCAGAAGTTTCATCAATCCATAAAAAAGAAGGTAATATAGCAGAAAAATTCATCTGTCTAGTATGACATGGTTACATAAAAATATGTAGAAAATTGACCAGGAATACAAGTTTATTTCAGCAATGAAAGAATTAAGGCAGCTTGAATGAAGATTGGTCACCCAGTTGTGGCCTTGTCAAACCAACAGGATACAAGAGACTCTATTGTTACCTGGCTTCCCAGACAGGCAAGTTGATTATGATCTAAAAGAATAAGGTTTACCATTCTATTGCTTTTTCCTGACAAATTATATAAGTAACATTTTTTTCTCCTGAAAATTGACCTTAAATGAATTATAGGTGATTGTGACTCTAAGTCAAAATAAAAACCTGAAGCCTTCTCCTTCATGCCCACTTCCTCATGACCTGAACCTGGTCAAGATCTAGGACAGGCATGTCAAACTGCTGGCAATGGGGAAAAAGTCATGATATGTCACGCGACATCACGTGACGTCGGGGGTTTGACATGCCTGATCTAGAAGTTCCACAGCATCTTAGGGGATTGAGAAAGAATATTGAGTGAGCTGTTCTTGAAGTTTGATTAGAGGGCACTAAACAGATTGGATATTATTGTGTTTGATCTTTTATTGTTTTTTTTTAATTATTATTATTATTATTATTATTATTATTATTATTATTATTATTATTATTATTATTATTATTATTATTATTATTATTATTATTATTATTATTATTATTATTATTATTATTATTATTATTATTTGCTTTTACACCTGATGACTGTATCAGAAGATTGCTAGAGTCCTTGGACTGAAGTAGCATATACGCCTACATATTAAATAAATAAATAAATAAATAAATAAACAAACAAACAAACAAACAAGCAAGCTGTCCTTTTTATTACTATTATCTACAGCAAAAAAAGAACCTTTAGAATGTCCTCTAAAAATATATTCAGCCAGTAACAAGCTTTGCAGTTCTTAGCATTTAAAAGATTACAGAACAATTCTATATCTTAGCCATTACCCATTTCTCAACATTTGTCAACAAAGGAGGTATCTTACAAATAAGAACAAGCATTTTCAGCAAAGAATCTCTCATAAAAGACAATAGAAAATGAAGGTGGAAGCTCCAGTGTTTTAGACTGCCTTCTAAGTAATTAAAAACCCTGAGGGCAATGTCTTATTCAGAGATCTGAAATAAAAATGAGTAGTAACGCTGACAACCAACATCCAAATACAGGGGGACAAGGAACTTGAATGCTTCATAGAAAAGTCTTTGTGCAAAACACTTGGCTTTACACAAAGCTAGAAATATCTATAGATATAGTTGGACAAAGCACATTATTCAGCTATTGAGACAGCTGGCTAATGTCCCAAAAATCTATCATTTTGCATAGCCTTTGCTCTTTATCTGGCATGCATAAATACTAGTCAACTAACTTTTGAGAGTCCAAGAACATTATGTCAGTATCAAAACCTAGCTTGTGAAATAGTTTAAAAGTGGGCATAAGCATAGCAGATTGCATTTTGTCTGTTTGCTGTGTAACATGTTTCAACTAATTTATTGCATAGAATCTATGCAACATATACTACATGTACAATGTTACAGAACTTGCACTTTAATTTAACCATCAGAATATGCCTTTATTATTATAATGTTCTTACTTGTACGTTCATTTATTATTAGGGCTGCTCAGTAGTTTGGATTCAAAGTCAAAAATGTGCTTCAGAGAATCCAGGCATGCTTCTTTGTAGTCCCTTAAATCAGCTGTGGCTTTTCTTATATTGGATTGTAAGTCCCACTAGGTAGATCAGGAAATCAACTTCAGAGGAAGGTTAAAACTAGTTTTATTGAGATTGCCTATAACAGCAGAATCTTGCAAATCTGATTGTGCTTTATCTTCCCCTCATTCTTATAGTTCAATGTATTAGGAAAGCATTTGTCTGAACCACTTCCAAATGTTATCTGACTGTTTTGATTCAGCAACTTTTACCAAGGTAATAGTTCCCACATATCTTGATGAGGATCATCTTGTTTATTTCTATACCACTCTTACAAGCTACTACATCAGGGGTGTCAAACTGCCAGCCTGCGGGCCAGATGCGTCATGGCAAAACTGTGCCCACCCCATTGTGGTTAATAGAAAAAAAGTCACAATATGTCACGACACGTCACGTGACGTTGCGAGTTTGACACCCCTGTACTACATGATGCTAGAAGAAAACATGCGTGATCCCAACCTCTGGGCCACAGCCCACTAGTGGGCCATGAGCACACATCCATTTCCTACTTGTGCAAGCAGCAGGTGAGCGCATGCACAAGTGTTCTATTTGCATGAGCAGAAGATGCGTGTACACACCACTCACCTAAATGGAGTTGCATGCTGGCTGTACGCTCACCTGGAACCATCCCCTCTCCCCCCCCCCACTGGTCCACAAAGCCGGAAAGTTTGGGGAACTTAGGTTTAAGGAGCTACAGTTACATTTGCATTCTAATGTGATCCATAACTCCCTTATGCTTGAATTCAAAACACTAAACAGTTCTAATTATGATAGCTTTTATATATTCCATTCGTTGGCAATTGACGAAGACACATGATGAACAAGTAATCTCTTTATTGATCTTCTCCTGCAACCAAGCAAGCAGCAAAAGGCACGCAGACCTTTTATAGAGCCCTAAACCCGGACCGTGTCAACCAATAGGAACTGACTGTTTTCGCACCTTGCACATGCACACAAGGCTGGTGCCAACCAGTCTGGTCCCGGGCAGCTTTTGGTTTGCCCGGGACTGTTTGCAACATTTCTGAGCCTGCTCACTACTCCAGCAGGCTCAGGACACAACAATAGCCTGTCCCAATAATTCCATGAAATTATTAGGAGAAACCCTGCATCTTTTAAATCGTTAAGGAAAAACTTTTTTAAAAATCAAATACAGGGAAGATCCTCCTTCATCCATCTAGTTTGGAAGCAAATTTATTCCATAAATAGTTAAGAAATCTTCCTACTGGTAGTAGAAAAAAAATCAATAAATATAGGAATGTTGTAGGCATTCCTTGATTGACCTACTTCAGCAGTTTAACACAGAATTCCACAATGTTTTCAGCTTTGTAGACTGGCAGGAGTGGGAGAGGAGGCGGTTTTGCACAAACGGCTGGCAAGCACGTGCCGCTCATGCAAATGGAGTGCTCAAGTATGTGCTTGCTTGCTGCTCACACAAGTGGCCTCAGGCCAGTTCCAATCCCCTCATGGCCTGCTAGTGGGCTGTTGCCCACAGGTTGGGGACCCCTGGCTTAATACACTGGGTCACAAGGAATGTATGGTTTTATGCTACTTAGACTGTTTTCCTATACTATACAAGCTTCCATAGGAATGAATCTCACTGCAGATTAATTTCTGAGCCAAGATCCTGTTAGTCTTTTGAACAACAACTTAGGCAACATACCAAACCTCACATATTAGTGTTGTCCTTGACTTATGGAAGAGGGAACAGAAAATGAGAAAATGGCAAACACTGGAGATATGAGTCAGTCAAGTTGCCCTTTGGGAAAAGCATTTGGTGGTCAGCCATTTTGGAGTTTTAAAAAAAAGCATGCACTCTGGTTTTATTTATCACTTCTTAATGATTTGCCAGTACAATATTCAGTGGTTACAACAAATGATTGTCACTGGTTCCAAAAATCAAAACCCTCTATAGACATCATACCTCCTTCTGATATGATTAAAAGAGCAACCTTCCTTTCACTTTCAGTTGTTTTCAAAAATATCTTATTGAAAATACTTCACAGATTGCAGGTAAGGTCAAGCATTGCTAGACAGAGTGACACCAATATATCTTTGTGCAAGCCTCTTTTCACCTTCTCTCCAGTTTCACTAGAACTATTACTTCCATCATCAATGATCTATTCCTGTCCTTGAAAACATCCTCATGGCACAAAAAAGCTAGCAAATGTGAAACTTGAGCTACATATCTAACACAACTCTGAGGTAGAAGTAGATGCTTCTTCTGTGGGATGTCTGGGGGGCTCTCATGCAGTTCAAATTCCACCTTTGCTGGATTCTTGTCAAAACAGATTGTGTGACTTCTTCAGAATTGTGTGTCTGCATACGTTGGTGAGTAAATCCAAATGAGGCAGTAACTTAAAGCTTGAAGACAGAATGTGCCTCGTTCAGGAAAGGCTGGGCATTGAAGATATCCATGACTATTCATAAGTCACTTTGGATATAGGTTAACAATAGTCGAAGGATTTTTAGAGTCAAAAGTTTTGATTCAAACCTCATCAGGATCAAAGCAATATTATGAAATAATTCTTATTGGCTCCTTCTACAATTGTACAAACTTACCAGAACTAGTTGATTACAGTTCCACCTCTATTTGGGAACTAATTTAAGAATTCTTTAATTATAGAAGTTATTCAACTACACTGGTTTAAGAACAGAGACAAAAATTACTATTTATGAAGTGGATCTAATGTGCAGGTCTTATGACTTGCAATGACTTTAATGTCTCAGTAAATCACAAAGCTTAACAAATGTTAAGATAATAAAGATTACCTATGTGTGTCAGATTTTATCTTTTATCCAGGATCATTTAGGAATGAAAAACTTGAAAAATGGGTAGTCACATGACAAGGGCTTACAAGATAACAATCTGTAGTTAGAGATTATATAACAAACACACAGACAAATGTATAAGTGGATAGATACCTAGTTATTAATATGGGGATTCTGACATGCACACACTTTGTTTGTTCTGGAATAACTTTGCTATATAGATATTTTTCAAGACATCTTTGTAACACATGGAGAAGCAGTCCTAAGCTCTAGTTATGTTGGACATTATTTATTTATTTTTATTTATTTATAAAATGTATTGGTATTTATATACATAAATAAATTAAAATCAAACATTAAATTCTAAGGACACGTGGGGAGGGCGAAGTGGGAGGAGGTGGGATCTGTTATTAATCAACAATCTCCACTGTGCTGCTCCCCCACTGTGGCCCCAAGCCAACTGACAGAGCCACATCAAAAGGATAGGAGGGTTGGAGCCAACCTCACATTGGGGGGGCAAGATGTTCCAGAGGGCAGGAGCAACAGCAGAGAAGGCCATCCTTCTGGACCCCATCAGCCAGAATAATTGGGCTGATGGGACTTGCAGCATGCCTCTTCACCGGCACGAATCAGAAGGGCCAATCCTAGTGGGATGAGGCAGCCCCTCAAGCCAGGACATAGGGTAGATTTGTATCTTCTGTGATAAAACCAATGGGTTTTAGATATTAAATATGTCAGAAATGGAAACTGAGTGAAAAACCTCACTTACAAAAAAGAAGTATAATCAAACACTCTAATCAGGGATTATGGCTGCAATGATGGTTACCTGTGATCATGGTGCCAAGTGAATAAAAACCAAAAGAGAGGAAGCAAAAGTTTTCTTACATGAATAGCCTATTCTTCAAGCTTTTAGCAGTACAAGTTATCTACAGAGAGGAAACAAATTTTCTTTTTAAGGAATAACTACACTGAATGAGTTTCATTACACAAAATCCTCTACACTTGTATCTAAAGTGGTGTCAACTATAACATATATCTGAGTTTCCCTACTGAAAAGATATCAAATGAAATATTCAAACTGAGAAAGCTGGCCTCAAATACCCTGTTGGGAGATATATCAAGTAACTACTTTTAGAAAGTAGCTCAGATTTTGTGAAGTTTATTTCTTAGGATAAGAAGTCTCAGAAGCTTAATATCTAGTGGATTGAGGGGAACTGCTTCTTCAAATTAGACTTCTGATACTTAGCAAAATATATAGAAATCAGTTAGGAAAGTGGGAACATCTAGGTATAATAAATTGGATGCTGAAATTCTCCTGATTGTATGGGCCTCTATTGATTTAGTTCAAATGCTTCTCCTTAGCGAACATAACTCATCCCATAGGCCAGAAGAGTCACAATGGCTACTTAATTATGGAACTCTCCAAAGTGCTTACATATTAATTCATGATCTAATATGGTGTCAAGCTGAGGAGAATAAAGGTTAACATATTCTATTAGTCCCATTGTCAGAAGACTACCATTGAACAATATGGTTCATTAAATGCAAAATCTAATAATTATGTTCACTATAATTGAAATTATTCATAGGAACACGATCTAGATAGTTGTGATTTATTAATTTAGACATAAGTTTAATTAGCAATTGATTTCAATAGCATTTTGCTTTGAACACTATGTTTTGTTGTAAGTATTTATTGGAGCAACAAAAAACAGACAAAAACAAGACTGTACAAGAGACAGAATCCTCTATTTGTGGTTATGTAATTATAGTATCACTCCATTTAAGAGTACCTGGCTCAGTTTGCTTGCCACTCAGCTACATGAAAAGTTCTGCAAAATCAACAGCTTTCTAATTGCTCCTTTACTTTCCTGAAAATCATGATTTTTTTTCTTTGACATGCATAGAAAAAAATAAGTGAAGGATGATTGTCAACAGAAAAGAATAATGGGTGGAATTTCAGTTAGTTGAGAAATCCACTTATTATGCCAAATTAGAGGGGATGAATTAAAACAGCCTTTCAGATATGTGGGATTATAAAGCCCATCATTCCTATACAGCATGGTCATTGGATAGAATCTGAAGTTGTCCCAGTTCACTCATTTTCTGACTTGGAAGCACACAATTTCTGGGGGTGGGTGGGAGGGAGGGAGGGAGGGAGGAAGGAAGGAAGGCATTTTCATTAGTCATCAAATCAGGAGGAGATGACTGGAAGTTATTTGAAGTAGTATTAGCAGTGCTTTTTTTCTTAAAAAAAAAAAAAAAAAAGATGCCGGAACTCACACACATCATACAACCCGCCTTGCCTACCCTACAAGGTTCCATCCAAAAAAAGGTGCCAGAACTCCGTTCTGGGCGTTCTATGAGAAAAAAAGCCCTGAGTATTAGTGAAACATTTTTCATGGCATTGCCAAAGGAGATATATGTCCCTTCCCCTAAGCATCTTCAAGAACACAAACATTTTTCTGTAAATAACCTTAAGAATAAGAAACTAATTGTGACTCTCATTACTAGGTTTCATTATTTGAGGAAGAAATTTTTTTTAGGCTGGGACTTAGGCAGAACAGTTACAGTGATTGGTTCTTTTTCAACTGGCATTCTGCAACAATCACTTCAGTAAAATAGAGGAGAATGGTTGTTTTCCCTCCACTGAGCACTGAAAAGGAGATACATTCTTCCAGTGGTCATCATTGCAAAGCTATGGAAGTAGTGGCTTTGCCAATAAATGCCCAGGTGGGTTTCTGGAATACAACGTATGCCTCCATCAGTTCTGAAATAATTGAACATTTATTTATTTACTAGCTGTACCCGGCCACACGTTGCTGTGGCTCAGTCTGGTTAAATGGAAAAGAAAGAAAAGAGAAAGCGCACGTTTGTAATATGTTTAATATCACAATGCTTGTGGGTATACAATATTTTTTGTTGTTCCATTGTCTGTGCAGATATAGAGATTGTCTGGTTTGCCGACTCTAGAACACGCAACATATAATTGTCCATGTGAGAAACATGGCGGTGTTTTTCAAAAAAAGCATGTTTTACCTGTCACAGGTGTGACATCTATATAATAGTAGGTATATACAAACACACACGTATTCGAGTGCAACATTGTGTCAAAATTTCAAAGCAATCGGTGAAGAACTTTCGGAGATTTAAGATTTTGAACAAACGGACATTTACATTTTTATTTATATAGATTATTCATTTATTATCAGATTTATATAGCCAGGCCACCAATCTTTTAAGAAGTCACTTTGGGCAGTATACAGCAAAGATATAAAGCATATAAACTGAATATAAAAATAAAGCAATAAGATGTTTAAAAAATCATTATTAAAATGTTTAAAAATGCATATGGCACGTCAAGAGACAAACAAAATGAAAGCTACCTGGATGCAGCAACCATCATTTATGAGAAATATGCTGTCATATGTCATTGTTAACCTTCACCATAAAGAAAATCCTGGTTTCTGTAATGAGGTAGTGATGTAGCTGCATGCTGGACATCAGCAAGCATTATCGCCATTATGTGCTGATGTTTAGGATCCCACAAATATAATGAATCTGGCTATTATAGGAGCCCCATCCTCTGGAAAACCTTGACAAGTAGGAAGAAGAACATGAGCAATTTCTTTCCAAGGTAGTTCAGCAGATTACAGCAGGCCAATGACCTCTAACTTTTAGAAGTGTCCTATGGAAATATGGGTGAAAGGACAAAGCCAAAGACTTGGAATGAGCATTGAAACAAGAACATCCGCAAAGCATTAATTAGTCAGCTATGACTAAAAGGGAGAAGATTCTTTAAGGCAGGGCATCAATTCAATGCATCCCTGGGCCTTCCAGCAGCAAAACAGTCAAAACAAATTGGAGAAGACAAACCTGGAGGACTCCCCAGAAAACACAGTTCAGCCAGCAAGTACAAGGTCTGGGACCATCTTTGCCTTGGGCAGTGTTAAAAAGGAAATATTATACCATGAGCACAAGTTCAAGCCAATGTTGTAAACAATGCATAGAAAAGAAAGACAAGCAAGATGAAATTCAGTGAAACTGAACTGTCCAGAACAAATATCCATCAGTTTTAGTATATTACTTTACAGCATGGCATCCATCAAACGTATCAAAAGGACAATGTAAAATCTGGTTTTGTGTCAATTGCCTTCTCTTTTGTTGTTATTTTATATAATAATACTGAACAGTGCTTATGGATAATTTTACATTATTCATCAAATGTATAGCACTCACAGCCAATGTGGTGTAGAAGTTAAAGCATCAGGCTAGAAACAGGGAGACCATGAGTTCTAATCCCACCTTAGGCACAAGGTCAGCTGGGTGGCCTTGGGTTAATCACTTTCTTTCAGCCTTAGGAAGGAGGCAATGGCAAACCACCTCTGGAAAACCTTGCCAAGAAAACTGCAGGACTTGTCCAGGCAGTCTCCGAGAATTGGATACGAATGGAAGGGAAGGGAAGAAAAAAAAGGTCAGTGCTAAGTAACCATTTTTATAGGTGGCCATCCACTTGCAGTACAGATTGAGCATTGTTTGATTTACCATAATAGATGACTGACTAAACAGGTGCTTTTTTTAACATTATCTTATTAAATGTTTTGGTTTCCTTCTACATCAGCAGGAAACTTGGGATTTTAATTGTCAGCAATAGCGATGAATTCTTAAGGAATTAGGCATTTGCAAAGATTTTTTAAAAAAGAACAGATCTGGGACCAGATGTTGACTAACTGGTAATGTGTGAATTGTGGATGTTTTATTGGGGCCTTAAAGTTGCTCGTGGGTTTTATTGTTTGTTTTGTTTTAAATAATTCTTTTTCTAACTATGTTGCATTTTACTCTTGTTTGCATGCAGAGTTCCTTCTGGTAGGTGGAATTGGAATGAATAAATTTGTTAGAGTAAGTAAGTAAATAAGTAAGTAAGTAAATACATACATACATACATACATACATACATACATACATACATACATACATACATACATACATACATAATGCCCTTTCAAATTAAGCCTGTGGGGTGTTAAATTTAGAACTTATGGATTCAGAATTTCTCTCTTTTTTTCTAATACCCCTGGATTGTGGACCTTTCAAAAATGTGTCTGAATAGCCATGATAAAAAAAAAAACTATCAGAAACAAGCTATTTGGCTTCATGGTCAAGATTGTGGGTTGTATTTCTAAATTGTATAAGAAGTTCTGTTATTTTTACAACTGGATGTGGTATTCATGGCAATTGTATTCACTGTCACATTTTTCATATTAGTTTCACAGATAATGTTTTATATAATAAACTAAGTCTTATTAATAGCCTTACTTTGCAAGGTAAACATTTCTTTAACGTAAGTGCCACTAAAAAATGAGTGGACTCAGAATAAGGTCACCCAGTCCAGATATTGTAGTGCTATTGTATCTCTTACCAATAGTGTAATTCGGGAAAACATTTTGAGTGCAATTTTTGGATACTTTGCAGCAACAAGCAACAGATTAATTGACGGATCATCTTGCTTTGGCCTAGAAACAAAATAATAATGAGGCTTTCAATGGTTATTATTGTTTGTGGTAATTAGCGGAAATAATCTTTTTATTTATTTATTTAATCAATTGATATAGCCAGAACACAATTCAGAGCAGTGCACATAATCAATTACAGCAATAATCAATAAAGACCACATAATAAAATGAACTACTACAACACCCACACACAATCCAAAACAGCAGCATACAAACACACAAGTGCTGGGGGAGGAAAAAAAATCATCCAAAACACTTCATACCATTCCCAGACCCAATGTCAATGGGGAAAATAACCAGATCTTTAATGCCTTCCCAAAAGTGGGCAAGGTTCGAAGTAAGAAAAATCTCAGAAGGAACTATCATTCCAAGAATGGGAACAGCAACAGAGAAACTACCCTTCCTGGTCCCTGCCAGTTGACAATGTCTGAGAAACAAGACCCAAAGCATGCCAGACATGTTAGGTTTTATCACATGGGCAGATGTAATTGGAGATAAATAGTCTTACAACTAACCTGGCACTGTACCCCAAAGGGATCTTCAATGGCATCCAGCAGCATACTGGTAACCAACGCAATTCACAAAGTAGAAGTATTATTCGCATTTAGCAAAATACACCCACAGTTGTCAATCTGCTGCATTTTGGACCAGCTGAAACTTCTGAATAGTCACCAAGAGCCACCCATGTAGAACACATTGTAATAAACCAAACTTGAGGTAACTGAGATCTACGTGATCATGAGAAAGGCCCCCTGGTCCAGGAGCAGGTTCAATATGACCCCCGAGCTAGGACTGCCACTTGTTCTTTGAGACGGAGACTGTGAATCTCAGATCTCCAAACTGTGCACCAGGTCAGTTTGGGACAATGCAACTCCATCCAGAACCAAAGATGGAAAATCCCTGAACCCAGGAGGCCTCACAATCCACAGCTGCTTAGACTTATAAAGCTTGAGCCCAAGACTGCTTTCCTCCATTAAGACCATAATACTTGATAAAGAAGAAAAAAATATTCCAGAAAAGGCTAAAGCAGTGGTTCTCAACCTGTGGGTCGGGACCCCATTTGGGGTCGATCGACCATTTCATGGGGGTCGCCAAGCAATACTGTCCGCCTTTTTTTTGTCCGCCATTTTTTTTCCCTTTTCCGGCGGGTGCCTTACCTCCCTTGGGCTGGACCAGCTGGTGGTCGGCCTGCTCCGTCTCTGCCGCTTGCCAGCTACGCCTCGGCTGGCACAGGGGGCGGAACCACGCATGCGTGGCGCTCCCGGGCAGGGAAAGTCCTCGACTTACAACTGGTTGGGTAGTCCTCGACTTACGACCGGTTTAGTCTTCGACTTACGACCGGTTTAGTCCTCGACTTATGACATTGGGGTCGCGGCATTAAAAAGGTTGAGAACCACTGGGCTAAAGAATCTCCTCCTATTTCATCTCAGTGCTTTGAAAGATTACAGTCCATCAAAACACTATTTTTCTAATTAAAAGCTAAAAGTTGTATTTCAACTGGCTCAGTGAGAATTGTAACTCAAAAGTATGCAGTCAAAAGTGAATTCAAGGGTATAGGTGTGTGATCAGAACCCATAATCTGATTAAAAATATATTATTAGTGATTCAGTTGTTTATATTGTATAAGGGAGTTTATATAATAGAATAAAACAGCATAAATATCTGTGCAGAACTATTATAATATAATTAAGTAGATTTTCATCAGGAGCTTCTGCAAAATTTTCACTACTCAACTAGAAAATTTTAGTCACTTTCATCATTTGGAGGGGGGTAATGAATGAAATAATAGCTTTTCAAAGTGCTATAACTTTCCTAAATGGCCAAATGACATTAGGAAATATTAAATAATGGATTAAAAATGGTTTAGCACAATTCCTGATGGTCTCCCATTGATGTACTAACCAAGTCTAACCTTGCTTAGCTTATTTTGATAAAATTAGAGAACTGAATCATAAACAGTTGCAATGCTTTCAGCTGACATTTCCACTATTGTCTGTTGACACTTCCTCTGGTTTGTAAAGAACAGACTCTCCGGAGAATATAGATGTCTGGTAGATGTAGTAATGACAGTCCAAGATTATTTTTCTGTCTAGAAAGTATACTTGGAGTTGAAATAATTGCAACTGATGACTGCACTTCTGTGCAGCTTGTCATCAATTTTTATCCCAAACATATCAATAGATGCAAAATCTATACATCAGTTCCAGCAGTTGGAACTTCAGATCTCAGCCAAAGCTGGGATTAACTCGACAGAAGATTTTCATAACTGTCCCTGAAGTTTCTAGAGCAGGGGTGTCAAACTCAATTTCATTGAGGGCCGCATCAGCATTGCGGTTGCCCTCGGGGGCGTGGGGGGGTGGCCAGGGTGGGTGCGGCCTACTGGGTGGGCGTGGATGGAGTGGGTGTGGCCTACTGGGTGGGCATGACCAGCTCTACATCGTTCACGTCAAGGGTGCCTGTGAGGGCCTGGGCAGGAGTGGGACAAATCTGAGGGTCTCTGGCAGAAGAGGGTGGGACCAGGGCAAGCGCCAAGGCATGGTCCATTTCTTCATTCCTCACAAAGGGTGACACCTCCCCAGCATGCACCCAGAGGGCGGGGCTGACACAGCAGGGGGTGATTCCTCGCTATTATTAGACGGCCTTGTGGAGCTAAGACTGAATGCATTTCAGCATAGATGGCCACCACAAAATTGTACATTGGCTCCTGGCCGGCCTGGGCCAGGGCCAAGGCAGCAGGGGCCATTCCCTCACTGTTTCCAGGATGGCTTCGTGGGCCACATGAAACCACTTCATGGGCCGCATCTGGCCCCTGGGCCTTGTGTTTGACATGTCTGTTCTAGAGACTGAATTTGAGCCCTTCTCTATGCAAAGCCCTAAACTGCAGATCTTCCCTCTCAGGTTCAATTTAGAGATTATATATATTTAGAACTTTTCAATGTAGTTCAATGCAAAACAAAACAAAAAGGATAAAAAATAAGAAACGGGGAAAAAGGGAGGAAATAATAAGAACTGAAAATATAGAGTTCTACCATCAGTCCTTTCTATTCAGTATCACCTTAATTTTTTAATCCTTCTCTTTGTCCCTTAATTCCCAAAATTTAGAAGCGTTCTTAATATTTTGTCCATTTGAAATACATAGCCTTCAGGATCTGCCTGTAAAGAATTTGTTTGAGGACACGGAAAGCATAATCCAGAAAAATCAGAGTAGATGGCTATCTCTTTTTTACCTATACCTGTTTTTCCTTGGTTAAGGAGACTGTATATTCAGCATTAAGCAGGAGCTGTTGCACTATTAAAAGTGTTAGTAGCTCCATTATAAAAAATGTCGCATGCAAATACACCATTATTTTTGTGACTGTTCCTATGAATATTCATAAATATAAAAATAGTCTAGGATTATTAAAAATATTTTTAATGAAGCAAATGTTCACATAGTAACATTTTCCTTCTCCAATTCTAGGTTTTGCAATAGCAGAAGGTTTTTTGTTTTGTTTTTAAAAGTCTGTCTTGATTTTGCTGGGCAGTCTGTGCTTAGCAGGGTTCCGATTTCCCACATGTGCCTCCTTCCTAAAGCTGCTAGCTGATTTTAAATAAATGTAAGAAAATGTTTGCAGAGAGCCCCACTATTCACTCGGCTTGATCCAATATTCCTATGAAAAGCAAAGAATTGGATTCCAGGTTATGACCCAATGAAATGGGATGGGGACTTGAGTCACTCAGATACCGTAAATGAAAACATTAAAAACATAATAAAAGTGTTTTTAATCCAGTCTAAATAATTTAAACAGAGAATTAGCATCTTCTAGTAATCTCTATGTTTAGATTATCTTGTTTTGCTTTAGTTTGTAGATTAGCTCATGATTAAAGTATCTCTCCAGTAAAGCTTCATTGTTTTCTGGTTCCTTTTTCTTTACAATGGAACCCTGACCTGAATGCACTTGTAGCCTGAGTACAAGATTTGAGAGCCTGAGCATAACAATCATTATTAAGTGAAGTACTTACAGTTTTACTGCAAAATCAATGAACTTCTGAAGTGATTTGACTGTGTTTTGCAGCTGTTGCCTTTGCCTGTGAATGTTTATCACATCACTAGCCATAATATTTTTTAGAACAGGCAATGTTTTGAGAGATGTCTTCTATTTTTATTATTTTTCTTTCAAGAACATGTTTGTTACTTCCCCAAATGTCTTTTTTCCCCTCTTGTTTTTCTTATACATCTCTTAAAATATTTTGTCTAAGTTCTTGACAAAGAAATGAATTAGAGTCTTACAGTATTTCATTCTTTCCCACAATGTTTTAAAATATGAGTGAACAGCAAAATTCCAAGAGTGTATATTTCATAGAATATTAATTATATCCCTTCCTAACATCTGGAGGTGCCACTGTTAGATACCAGCATCAACATTTTAATGTGGAAGGATATGCTGAGTCCAAAAATTCCTGCTCCCATACTTGGTCTTACTCTTCATGTCCCTACCTTTTCATATCTCATCTCCAGGTATATAAGCAGTGACAACAGCAACCAGAAAGAAAGAAATGCATCAATTTTTCTTATTTATCCTTGGGACAATGATGCAGAAAGATGAAAAGGTGAAAACAGCCAATTGTGCCACTTTCAAGGATATGGTGATATTACAATTATTGTTTACCCAGGCACACTGAGACTGTATTTACATGAGGGATTGGATTTTTGATTCCTTTATTTATTTATTTTGATTTATATAACTCA
>NW_015386720.1:123781-127628 GCF_001527695.2 Protobothrops mucrosquamatus
AAAGAAATGCATCAATTTTTCTTATTTATCCTTGGGACAATGATGCAGAAAGATGAAAAGGTGAAAACAGCCAATTGTGCCACTTTCAAGGATATGGTGATATTACAATTATTGTTTACCCAGGCACACTGAGACTGTATTTACATGAGGGATTGGATTTTTGATTCCTTTATTTATTTATTTTGATTTATATAACTCACTTGCATTACATTGGATGGGCACTTGATAGCTGTAAGCTCTTTGGCTTAACTCTTACATGGAACTCAGTTAAGTCTATATGTCCAATTATTCTTCTCTAGAAGCAATGAGATGCAAATTCCTGAGCATTTTCTTTTTATTTGAATATGCCAATCAATTAAGACTAACATTTAAATAATTATGTGGCTAGTGGTTCCCAGATGTCAACATGTGCACCTACCTAGCATCTCTGTCAAAGTCTTAAATTCTTATAATAAAACAGATTAGTTTTATTATAATAAAACAGGCTTCCCCAATTTCATGCTCTCCCAATGTGTTGAGAATCATAGAATCATAGGGCTGAAAGGGACATTGGAAATCTTCTAGTCTAACTGCCTGACCAGGACAAGAGTCCTTATGCCATTCCAGACAAATGGTTGTCCAATCTTTTCTTGAAAACTTGGATGGATGGAGTGACGGAGCCCCTACAAGTCCAGGGGGCAAGCTGTTTCACTGATTAATAATTCTTACTGTTAGGAAATTTCTTCTTAGTTCCAGGTTGCATGTCCTTCTGAAGAGCTTCCATCCATTGCTTCTTGTCCTGCCCTCAAGTGCTTTGGGGAACAAATTGACCCATCTTCCCTGTGACAGCCCTTCGCGTATTGGAAGATATGACTATCATGTCACCCCAACCCTTCTCTTCTACCCAATTCTCTTAGCCATTCATTGAACAGTTTAGCCTCCAGACATCTTGTCACCTTTGTTGTTCTTCTCTGCACTCTTTCTAGGACTTCAACATCTGTTTGTGTCATGGTGACCAGAACTGGACACACTGTTCCAAGTATGGCCTCACCAGTGGAGAAGAGTGAAGTACTATCACTTCTTGTGATCTTGCTGCTATCCCTCTGTTGATACAGCCTAGGATTGCACTGGCCTTTTTGGCAGCTGCAGCACACTGCTGACTAGGTGGTGGTTCACCAGGACACCTAAATCCCTCTCATAGTTACTACTGTTGGGCCAGGTACTGCCTATCTTTGCAATTGGTTTTTCCTGCTTAAGTGCAGTACCTTACTTTTCTCTCCACTGAACTGCATCTTATTCGATAGGGCCCAACGCTCAAGTCTGTCAAGATCATTCTGAATCTTGAATCAATCTCCCAAAGGGTTAACAATTCTCCCAGCTTGGTGTCTTCTGCACATTTGATTAGTTCTCCTTATATCCCCCCTAGATCATTTATAAAGATGTTGAAGAATACTGGCTCCACAACACAACCCTGAGGTATCTTACTGCATGCTTCCCTCCATGTAGATGTAGTTCCATTGAGAACCACATATTGAGTGCACTGCAAATCCATCTGCTAATGGTACTGTCTATCCCATATTATTCTTTTTTTACTAAGAAATGACTACTGAATGCCTTATTGAATCCTAAGTATACTGTATCCACAGTGCTTCCTTGATCCATTAATTTAGTCATTTTATCAAAGAAGGCAATAAGGTTTATTATTATTTATGAAATTTGTTTGCCACCCATCTTGCTATAATGTGACTCAGGGGGCTTACAACATTTTCCTCCCCCCCCCTCTCTCTCTCTTGTGACTTTGTCTCTGTCTCTGTCTCTCTCATCACAATAAGGTTTGGCATTGTCTGCTTTTAACAAACCCATGTGGGGTTCCAGTAATTACTTTGCATATTTCTAGGGGCACACAGATCCTCTGCTTGACTATATTTTCCAGGATTTTCCCAGGTATGGATATCAGGCTTATTGGTTTGTAGTTTCCTGAATCCACTTTTTCCATTTTTTGAAGATTGGAACCACATCATCTCTCTTCCAGTCCGCTGGCAATTCCTCCGTGCTCTAGGAGCTTTGAAAGATTTTATTCAGTGGTTCCAAGATCACATCTGCCAACTCCTTCAGAAATCTGGGATGCAAACCATCTGGTCCCAGAGATTTGAATTCATCTAAAGTACATAGGTGTCTTCTTACCAATTTTCTTTCCCTATTTTGATCTATATTCCTATTCTTTCTTCCACTGTGCTGCTTTAGTTAGGCTGGACTATTTTTTTTCCTGATGTGTAAAGCAGATGCAAAAAAAGAATTAAGCAGTTCTGTTTTATCCCTGTTGCCCATCACCTTCTTGCCATCTTCTCTCATTAGTGGACCAATAATCTTGTTACTTTACTCTTGTTCTTTACATATTGAAATAAACTTTTTTATTATTTTTGACATTTATTGCAAATCTTAGATCATACTGTGCCTTAGCTTTCCTAACTCAGTCTTTACATATTTGGGCTATTTCCTGATATTGTATTTTTGTCACATGTCCCTCTTTCAATTTTTTATACTTGTCCTTTTTGTCCCTCAGTTTGTCAGACAGCTCTTTGTACAATTATGCTGGTCTTATCTGGAGTCTCTTGTTTTTCTCTGTGGTATTGTTTTTATTTCATCCTTTATTATCTCATTTTTCAGTGTTTTTCAAGCATCTTGAACTGTTTTTCTCTTTAGGATTTCCATCCATGGAATCTTCTCTAATTTCTCTCTTAATTCGCTAAAATCAACTCTGTTAAAGTCTAAAGCACTAGTCTGACTTTGTTCAGTTATCTGTGCTTGCTTTGTGATAAATTCTAGTATGACATGGTCACTCTCCCCCAGAGTTCCTACAATGGTTGTCCCTCAACCATTTCACCCCTATTGGTAAGAATTAAGTCCACTATAGTTGATCCTCTAGTTCCCTTCTCAACCTTTTGTATGAGAAAGTTGTCAGCTAGGCACATTAGGAACTTGTCCCACTCACTGCAAAGTTTATCTCTTCGTTGATGTCTGAGTAATTAAACTCCCCCATTATTACAAGAGTGTGTTTCTTGTTAGCTGATTAGCAAAAATTTCATCTATTTCCTCTGCTTACTTGGTGGTCTATAGTACACATATGTAGTAATGTCATTTTTTCCCCTCTAATATTCACCCAAGTACTTTCAAGAAAGCTTTCATTCTTGGTATTGTGTATTCTGTAGAGATATATTAATTCTTTATATACAATGCAACTCCTCCCTCTCTTTTATTGGATCTGTTTCTTTTGAGCAATTTATATCCTTCTAGCAATATGTTCCAATCATGGGTTCCATCTCACAAGTTTCAATAAAAACAACAATATCATACCTGTTTTTATGTACTAGGACTTCCTGTTCTCCTTGTTTGTTCCCCATACTCTGAGCATTAATGTACAGGCATCTGAGTCCTTTATTTGCTTCCTATATACTGCTTCCTATATCTCTTGTTTTATATCTGGGCCCCTTCCTTCTCACCACTTCCTACCTCGTTGCCTGATTTACTCTCTAATCCTATCCTTCAAAATTCATCAACCACCATGGTTGATGGCCATGAAGAGAAGCAGGAACAAATAAAGAAATCACTAGGACTAAACTTTTCTTCTATCACCAGTTGCCTTGTAAGAAACATCTTGATAATTTATTGTGTGCTGATATATTTATTATATTTTATTTTAAAATGAATTTTAATGCTACTTGAAATCATCTTGGAATAATTTACACCTGAATATACATAAGTGAAAGATTAACAAATAAATAACATCTATCTTAACTGCAAAACTAAACAGACAAAATATAAGCATCTACAGATATTTATGCATATGCAAAACTTGTGCTCTCTCTCT
>NW_015386720.1:127864-202223 GCF_001527695.2 Protobothrops mucrosquamatus
AGAAAGAAAGAAAGAAAGAAAGAAAGAAAGAAAGAAAGAAAGAAAGAAAGAAAGAAAGAAAGAAAGAAAGAAAGAAAGATTGCCATTATATTACGGTATGCTTGAGTATCCAAATTTAACCAAACTGACAATGTTTCCCAGAAAAGTCGGTCCTGATGTTTTCAAAATTTCTTCATTTCAACGTCTTAATTTATATGGACAACATCCTACTGTTGTTGTGACTGACTCAATCCAAATTATGCAGGGATCTTCCAGTAGGTCCATTTCCTATTAACCCTTTTTATAGAATGTATCCTCTTGTTATATAAAAACTTTCTGCAGTTGATAAAATGTGTAGCCTAATGTTCTCATGTATCTCCTATGAAAATAATGGGTCAATTATAAATATATATAATGCTTTACTAACAAGCTGCATGAATCTCTATTGTATTTCCTCTCTATTTTTTAAAAAATGAGCTTTTTCTGATAGTAAAACTATAATTCATAAACTCCTTTTCAATCCAGATATATTAATTTCTTTACCAAGTTTTATTCTACTAACTCTTGTCCTTACCTCAGACTCGCTACAAAAATAATATGAAATTGTAGTGATAAGATTTTTTAGGTTCTTCATCTTTATCATCTTCATAATAAAAGTAGCAAATTATGAGAATAGCAAATTCAAAATATTCCTTTTTGCCCAATCATTTTTTTAATAATAATAATAATAATAATAATAATAATAATAATAATAATAATAATGATGATGATGATGATGATGATGATGATGATGATGATGATGATGATGATGATGATAAAGTTGGAAGGTACCTTGGTGGTCATCTAGTCCAACCCCCTGTTCAGGCAGGAAACCCTATACCATTTTGGACAAATGGCTGTTCAGTTTCTTCTTAAAAACTTCCAGTGTTGGTGCATTCACCGCTTCTGGAGGCAGGTCGTTCCACTGGTTAATTGTTCTAACTGTCAGGAAATTTCTTCTTAGTTCTAGGTTGCTTCTCTCTTTGGTTAGTTTCCATCTGTTACTTCTTGTCCTGCCTTCAGGTGCTTTGGAGAATAGCTTGACTCCCTCTTCTTTGTGGCAGCCCCTGAGATATTGGAACACTGCTATCATGTCCCCCCTCGTCCTTCTCTTCATTAAACTAGACATACTCAATTCCAGCAACCTTTCCTTATATGTTTTAGCCTCCAGTCCCCTAATCATCTTTGTTGCTCTTCTCTGTACTCTTTCTAGAGTCTCAAAATCTTTTTTACATCGTGGTAACCAAAACTGGATGCAGTATTCCAAGTGTGGCCTTACCAAGGCACTGTAAAGTGGTATTAATACTTCACGTATTATTATTTTTTTATTTTTTTTATTTTTACAATTTTTAATTGTTCTGTTTCTTTCCTCACTTGCTGTTCTAATAGTGCTTATACCTTTTTACTGATATTATCATTTTTATTATATTGCATTTATGCATATATTACTTTATGTTGATGCTATTCTATGATTCCTTGTGTACAATGGGTGATTTTTAGATATAAATAAAAGTTTTATAAGTTCCTCTGGCAAAACATTCAAGTTCAGCCAGCCAAAGGACTTCCAACATAAACATAGTTCCTTTAAATCCAAAGCATTCTTCTCTAAGGTTAACATGCTGAAGATACTATTTGGGTCCTGAACTACTTAAGCTCAATGTTGGTAAAGAGATTGTTGCTGGAGCAAAGCTTCGAGCAATTGATTGCCTCTGAATTGCTGTCCTGGTGAGCTGTCTATGGTCCTGACTGATCTGATCACCAGTGTCTTCAGGTTCTTTCATACTTGATCAGATAACGCCTTTGGTTCCGATTTGTAACAAGATTACCATACTCAAGGATAAATGTGGGTCTATACCTTTAACTACAGAATAGTTCTGATGTATCTGGTTCTATGAAAAGTGTAAAGTAATTTTTAAATAGGACAGTAGATGGAATAATCACGAGAAGCTCTTTTCAACTGAATCAAATTACTGGTTCATTTTGGTCATTCATCAAAGCCTACAGTGCATAGTAGTGACTTTTTCTCTGCTCCTTTTGGAAATGTCATGTGATTTAACTTAGAAGTGGACTATAGTTCTGTCTCCCATAACATCTCGTAAACCAGTCCACAAATTTCAGAATGGCATTTGCACTGGGAGTTTTTCCATTGTGAATGAAATGGAGGAGAGATGACAAGGACAACATACACATTTTTACTAAATGTTACACAGAAGGGGATAGGGATGACTATTACTGATAACAGCTACATATTGCCCACCCCATTCCAAACAAAATACATATAGAGATGCATTCTCCATCTGTATCTGTATCTATTCATCCATCCACACACAGAGAGAGGGGTTTGGTAGAAAAAAAATATTAGCTATAAAAAGGGAACTGAATCTTTGTTTTGCTACAAACAACAATGCTACCTTGCTCTGACAGACCATCATGTTCTCCAACAAATATATTTTGGAACAAGCTGAGAAGATGCTTCGGGGAGTTTCTTTGCTGTCATTTGTTTCCCAACACACACACACACGCACACACCAAACAAAAACTCCAAACAGACCCACAAAACTCAATTAAAGACAAATCATTAACCCTGTTCATCCTGGGAAGGTTAACAAACTCTCCCATACTGCAGAGACCTCCTTGGCACTTAAATGGTTAGGGACTCTATCACACAACATTGTTCTCATCTCAGGATACTGGAGAGCTCTTGAGAATGTTATTAGCTGGGTGTTCGCCTTGCCGTTTTTCCACATGAGGCAGATGGGTAATTACGAAGCTAATAGTCTGATTGAGAGAAATCAGATGCAGTGGTTTGCCCAATTAGATGATACATTAGCTCCTTTCTTTGTAAGCAGCTAATGTGTGAAGCAAAGTGGTATTTTGGGGGGTCAGAATCCTTAAACAAGTGCCGAGTTGCAGATTATTGTGTGTGTGTGTGCATGTGTGTGTGTGTGTGTTTCTCTCTTTTTTCTAATGGAGGAAAAGTGCTAAGTCTTTATTACTAAAAGCATAGAAAATGCAAATCAGGCTCTGAAACAAAAGAGTAAAGGGACAGGCGAGAATATTTGGTGTCCAATGTGTCAACCTACAACATCAATTACATTGAAATGCAATGCATGGGAGTCTAATCAAGGATAGTATAATTGTAATAATTGCATGCTTTTGTTGGAGAGCTGCTGCCGTTGTTATTGTCAACCATTTGTTTCTTTCTATTGTTTAAGGAGGTGGGGGATTTTAAATATACATGTCCATTTGAAAAAGTATGTAGGTAAAAAGGCTCGTACAATTGCTCACAATGTATGTCTTGCCTGCTGGTTTCTGGTGGGTAGAGAAGAAACAAGTTCTTTCAAGCTGCAAAGTAACCCCAAAATTAAATACTATATGTATCTTAATTTTAATAATAATTAGATTATTACTTTCTTCTTCTAGAGACAAGTCACAGTCTTCAACAAATGCTGGAGAAAATGATGCTGATTTGCTATGCCTATATTATAGCAATGTTATCAACTTACTCTTGTCTAGGCAGTATATTTTAGGCTTGATCTTCTGATAATTACGGGTGGGAGGAAGGAAGGAAGGAAGGAAGGAAGGAAGGAAGGAAGGAAGGAAGGAAGGAAGGAAGGACCCGTATATGGAAGTACCTTCTATTCACAAACAGGCTTTAGCAGTTTTTATGAGAGGGCTGCATGATGAAAAATTCGCCCAAGTGTTCTGCAGACATGAACAAGGAAGTGAACTCTAACTTGCATCTTAACAGTACTAGATAAACTACTAATGTCTTAAAATTACATACACTGGAACTTACCTGTGAGCAACAGCCATTCTCCACAGTTTTTCTTTTCCCCTGAAAAAATATTTTAACCCCTTCCTCTTTTTAAAAGTTGGGAAGTCTTCACTCTTTTTTATAGCAACCTAGCTGCTCAATGTTAAGCATTCTCCATGCACTCAAACTATATACATATATAAAAGAAATATGAATATAATAGAAGTTCACCATGGATTTCATTGGGAGAAGATTAAAGTTTTCCACTCCAATGGATACCAGCATCTAAGTCTAACTGGCATTTGCCATTCTCGGGTTTAAAAAAAAACAACCTGGCATACTTGTTGAAAGTTCTATACAAAAAGTGGAGAGAAAAAAGAACTTACATCAAGGAACTTGATGCTAAAGTAACCTGCTTCAGGAACTGTGTTTGTAAAAAAATTAAAATCCAGCCAGTTTGTTTTAAAAATTCTCAGTACATAAATTCATGGGGAATGCCCATAAGGAAATGTTACAAATGTAAAGTTTTAAAGTTTTATTCAAAAATTGCTGGTCCTGAATACTGCTCTACTGTCACAAGTTGTAAAGTGATTTGGAATTTTACTCATCCACACATCCCTAAACAATAAATTAGAAACCTCTCCTCTGAGTTGCAATTTCCTGGGTTGCTATAAGGTGTTAATGGCTATCTCCCTATGCCCAGTTCCAAGTGTAAAAATACTTTCAAGGTGTGCCAAGCCCATAGTTTCATGCCTGAAGAGAGGATTCCTCCCTCATTGGACCATTTGCTTCCCTGATCATATTAGCAGGGACACAAAACTTTTTTTCCCCAGCTGAGGGCTGCACTTTATTTTTATCTTTATAGTTTTCTGCTTCCAAGGGCTGCAAATTACTTGTTTAGTGGAATGATAATTCATGCCTGTGTTGTTTGGGGACAAAATAAGACCACAACCACTGCTTTGAAATAAACTCTGCTTTGGTATTATCTTATCTGACTAATCTGAGTTTTTTAAAAGTTTTAGTATTTTTTTAGTAGTTGATCTATTTTTTCCGCTATATTCTCTTTTTAATTTTTGTATATACACCTCCTGGATCCATATGATGCTTGAGCAAGCTTACAAATCTAGTTAATGAAACTAATAAAATAATTTCTGGAGGCTGCAAAGAGGAGGTTAGGGTGTGCCATGCATAGGACAGAGAGCAGACATTATCTTCAATGGACATTTGTCACCTAATATAGGGGTCCCCAACCCCTGGTCTATAGACTGGCACTGGGCTGCAGCATGCCGGAAACTGGGCAGCGCAAACTAGTGAAACCCCATCCACGAGATGCAGGCAGCACATGAAACCACAGCCCCTCCGGTTCACGAAAAAACCTCTCTCCATGGAACTGGTCCCTGGTGCCCAAAAGGTTGGGGGCCGCTGACCTAATGCACAACAGTGAGACCTTTGCAGCAGGAATACAAACCCAAAGGTTATTGTATGGGGGGCATTTTAATTTTTATTAAAGGCAAGAAAGGTTAGATTCATGGTGTGAAGAAAATGTGAAGGCTCAGTGATATCCATAAAGTTGAATGAGACAGAAAGGAAAAAAAACATATTTCACTCAACACGCTGATGTACAGTAGCCATGGCAATCAGATTGTATAGCTTTAGAAATATTGACTACTTGCAATTTTAGGTGTTTAGAAATGTAGTAGTTGTGTCTGTTTTGAAAGCAAGAGCTTTATCTTTAGTAAAAAACTTTGGCAAGGGCTATTTGTTAACCATTCCTATGGAGTCCCTCTATGAGGGAGATGGGCAGTTTCTAAATGTGGTAAATAAATGAATTCCTATCTCTCATCCCGCTGAAGAAAAATTATCTAAAAGAGTAGTGAAAGAAGGAGAGAAAACAAAAAGTAGTTCTTGTTTTTCCAGCTATCAGTTAAGAAAATTACCAATCTGAAGAGGCCACTCAGTATTCCTCAAGGTCTCTGCAGTTGTATTTCCACTTTCTTTATGTTAGTTAATTAGATGCTATTGAGTACAGATTAATGCCTATAAACTACATAGAAGAATACTCATCATCTCAACCTACCTCTAGTAAGGACAACTGTTCTATAATCTGTCTGATACCTTCCATTGGCCTCTATTAGACTTCTCCTATGATTATTCTTGTAAAATACTCCTTTAATTGTACATTGTTCCTATAATTTTGCTGATATTCTTAAAAATGTGTCTTATTTTATTTTTATTTTTTCCTCATTTCTTTGTTATATTCCTCCTTTTTTCACATTCCTGATGGATATCTTTTCTTGCCCTTTCTTGTTTAACATTGTAGGCCTGCATTTAATGATGATGTATAATTTTGTGACCCAATTTTTTCATCCTAGGTCTTTCTTCAGTTATCATAATCCTGTAACTTGTTCTGCAGCCCTCTGATCATTTTTCGTTGAAATTTTAGGGAGAAAAAAAATCATCTTGGTTTTTATGCTATATCTTATGTTTTCCCATAACTCTTTTTTGCATAGATTATGTTAATATCATATTTTGACCATATGTAGTCTAACTTGCATACCTGTCTTTAATTTTTTAGGTTCAATCCATATAGTTTCCACCAACAATTGTCAGTTTTACCTGGAAACACCCTTGCTGATTAGATGGAACTTTCTGTCTCTTGCCTCCTATTATGCAGTTGATTATTAGAGTTAATTTTCTTGCAATGGTATTCATCAGCTGATGTCCAAGTGTAGAGTTCTGTTTACGTTGCTTGAGGCAAGTGTTGGCAATGAACAAAGAATTCTCTTCACAAAATTCTAAATATATTTTCTGCATTATTGCATTTATCCAATCCAAATCTTCCCGTATTTCCAGATTCATTCATTTTTGCAACTTTTCCTTTTCCATCTATATATCATTAGTACTACGTTGTTTCCTGTATTTTGCACTTCTTACAGTTTGCCTGGAATTCCTCAGTATTTTCCACCATTGCATCTATGGCTGGTACATACACTTATACAATATGGATTTTTCCTGGATATCACTAATTCTGACAGATAAGATTCTCTGATTTATTGATTATAGCCAAATACATAACTATGTTTTTTTCGAGTACCATTACCACTTCTATGACCTGAATCCACTAACCATCTATTAATGTACACATGTAATTTAAAACTGCCCTTTTTATCCACTTAGTTTCACTTATTCCTAAAATATCCAATTGAATATGCTTTTTCCAGTTTCCTTGTTCCTGATTCTTATTTTCTATGCTCCAATTATATGTCTCTTTGTACTCCTCTTTTAGTATTGGCATCATTAATGAGCAGAATTCCTTGCAACTTTGGTTTGACTAATGGCTTCAACTGCAGATCCATTCATGAAAATGTGGTTTTTTACTCTTCTAAATAAATGCCTGCCAAACTGGGCTTCTCGTTACCTGGCATTAAATTTGTCTACACGTTTCAGCCATGTCTATACAATTTTCTTAGTAATAATACAGAAATGTTTTCCATTGCCTTCCTCCGGATTTAATTTTGGAGTCCTTTTTTCCTGGGTAAGTTATCTTCCTTTGCTCACAAAGCCACAATTGCTCTTACTGCTTCTATGAATTACTCTTAGCTTCATCCCTCCCTTGTTGATGTTATCAGCAAAGGTGATAATACTTGAAGCTTATGCTCAATCCAGCATCATTAAGGTAATACACTGATAAAACATTGATAGTCTGCTGAGAAGTTAAGTCATATTGACTTCAATGAGACTCATTCCCAAGCAAGTAAATTTAGAATTGTATCCATATTTTCTCATGCCTGCTCAGTTTTGCCAGCCAGCTGAAACAGAATGGCAGAAGAGCAATGAGACGAAAACGTTTAACAGTACCGATAAATCTCATTCACCACAGCTTGAAAAAGAACAATGCCTAAACCATCTTTTAGGGAGAATGCATCATCTTTCCACAGCAAGCTTTGTGTAGATCACAAATTGTCCTGTACATTCTCCAAAATTCACCCTAATTAAAAGCAAATAATCAAATACATTCCATTTAAAAAGTTGGCAAACTTACATGTATTATTGTGTTAGCACCTTGGCATCAAAATGATCACATCATGCTAATCTCATTGTGCAGGAGAGCTTTTGAGTGTGAGATTCACTGAGTCTGTTTTATTCCCCTCCAGCTCTTTCCCTCCTCCTCCTTCTCTGCAACTTCTTTCTTCCTTTTTAAAGATCTCAGAGAGATAGCTGCCAAAAAGAATACTATTCTCCACATATTTCTTGTAAAGCTTAATTTAAAACAAACGTTTCTTTTTCCTTGTACTGTTTTAATACATCTGTATAAATATGGCAGAGAATCTGGAGCAGCTTTAGGCTAGTTCAAAATGGAATGCACTTGTAGAATAAAATGAGAATTGCTTTAAAATAACATGGAGGCCAGTGACAGGGGAAGTACAGGGTCACTTCCCTGGAGTCTATCTGAAAGAAAGCCAATCTAATTATATATGAGTACAGATCCAAGTTAGCCATTGGACCATCATAGGCAGGAAGACAGTATATCAACTAAACTTTGCTTCAGCAACAGCCTCTTCTATAGGAGCCTTTGAATGTTCCCCCATTTCTCATTCTTTTTGCTAGGCTTGTTTTTGGATCCCGATTATCCTTTGTTCTTGATTTCTTTTTCAGTCTTCGTTACTGACTTCCTCCCATAGTTTATCCTGTCCATGGCATCTTCCATACAGTAACCAAATGGGTCTGAAGAGTCAGTAAACTCCAAAATCCAGCCTATATTTATTCTGTTCCTGAATCTCATTCGTAGTGATTAGGTTAGATTAGATTAGATTAGATTAGATTAGATTAGATTAGATTGGATTGGATTGGATTGGATTGGATTGGATTGGATTGGATTGGATTGCAAGATCAAATGGAAAAAATGTATTTTCTTTAGCATTCTATTTTCAGAAGTTAAGATCCATTGGGACTGCATGAAGTTGTATTTCAAACTGGAAACTTTTCCTTTTTCTTTGTCTCCAGCAACTGAAACACAATGCTCTAGGATATTCTTTAGCTATTGGTGATGATATAGGCCTTCCCCAATACATTTATCAATTGATTTCTGAAAATTAACAATCTTCACTGCATATCTTGGTGCTGAATTCCATATGTATGGGATGAAGGAACCTTATGATCCTCCAGATACTGGTGGACATAAGGTGATTCCAACTCCAACCAGTATGGTCACTAATCATGAATGATTAGCATTCTGATCCAGAGCTAGTAACTAGTTTTCCACTTCTCACACAGGCAAACTATAGGCCAAGGGTCTTCATAGTTGGCCCTTTTATGACTTGTGGACTTCAACTCCCAGAATTCCTCAGTCAGGCATGCCCCAGCATGCCTGCCTGAGGAATTCTGGGAGTTGAAGTCCACAAGTCATAAAAGGGCCAACTATGAAGACCCCTGCTATAGGCAAACAAACTAATAAGTAAATAGTCTTTGTTGTGTAAAGAGCTGTTTCATTTTGTTTTTCTGTTACCAGTCAATTTCTTTGGAGACTATCAATTCTAATTTGAAGACAAATGGAGAAATATATGTGAAATTCAAGGGCACTTTTGAAGCAACTCTTGTTTTTAAATCCCCAGGATACTGCCTGCAAATTTAGGAATGTTTCTGATCCTTTGACTTCACTACAGAAAAAGTTAACTTTCATTATAAAATAATGAAGAAATAAGTAACAACTAGAGTTTATCTGACAAGGGAAAAAAATCACACTTTGGCAGATGTCTTAGCTGTGTTGGACAATTTACAAGAACACAACACAGATCTGCAAATTGGGAAATTTCATCTAAAGCTTCCAGAAGCAAACTGTAGCATTACTTGGGGCCAGGGAGTGAATAGGAATTCCACATAGACTGTGCTGAGAGAATGGGTTGATAAAAGTGCTTAGATCTGATTCAGCCAACAGTGGGACTTTTACCCTTTTCTAAGCAAATGAAGTACAGAGTTTAGAAGGGTTTAAAAATGGCGCAGTTGCTAAAAGGTGTAAGCAGACTTCTCCTGTGAATTAAAACAGGCTGGTGCAAATTCTTGTAGCCTTGCTGACAAGTCTTCTCCAGAGATTTGTGTGTGTGAAATCTGTATCTCAGGAATGAAATCCTCATTTAGCAGCAAGAGCATCATGTATGGAAGCCTTTCCAGCACTGTTTACCACTTGCCATATGGCTAGCTTCACAGGCATTTATAGCAACTGATGAGCAATGCTGCAGTGCTTTGAACACATGTGTGAGAGAGAGCTGCAATGGAAGCCTCAGACAACAGACTGACCCTTCAAATAGCCTTGATTTGGTAAGTTGGCAAAAACACAACTATTGTCTACACTGCAGGCACTTGTGTTTCAGAAGTATAGATGATTATTATTAGGGTTGGTCACACACCCAGCCAGATGTTTAGACTGGATTTTTATCTATCTATGAATACTTGGGGTCGGCAGATGTTGTTATTTGATGGTGTTAAAGGTATTGTCTCAGGAGGTAAGCTGTTCCTAGTAAAACTGCCTTTTACAATTATTATTATTATTATTATTATTATTATTATTATTATTATTATTATTATTATTATTATTATTAAACTGATTACCAACGAGCTTATGTCAATATCTTTTCCTCCCATCTTTGTCATCCATCAGGCTTCATAAGTCAGAATACATGTTCAAAATTCTATCATTCTGTAATGCAATTCTGGTTGTAGCAAAGCCCTGTTACTTCAGAACTCAGATCTTTACTTTTAAATTGTAATTACACTCACGTAGGCATATATGACTTTGATTATATTCATAACAATGTCTGTTTTTAGACATGGTTTATTAAATAAACCATGACTGCCTGAGTTGTTTCATATTATGCCAACATGCAGCATAGTTCACAAACCACAATGGCTCAGTTCACATGACAAACCCAACTAAAACCAAGTAAATTCTGGCTCATTGCAATGTGTGAACGCAGTCTGTTAGAAAAGAAGATTTTAGAATTTGTTTTAGGGGAATCTGTTCCACTGAGCTGTGTCCCATAATAACACACTGCCCCCCTTGTTTGCCCACAACCCTAGGGAGCTGTCCAAGTTCTATTGAAGCTCTTTCAGATTTTCTCATTTTTTTCCTTTTGTAGCTATTTTCTTTCCAGGTGTCTTGTTCTTCTATATTGCCATCCAGGAACAGCAGAGCTATAAATGTTGAGAGTATTTTCTCCCCCACCCTTTCCCATGAGGTCCTTCTCAATACTTTCTTTTCATTTGTCCATCATTCTCCAAACTAACATGAAAGCTAGCATCTCTCTCCATCCCATGTTGCCAAGCTGTAAATATGGAAGCCAGGTTACCTAGGAAAAAACACACTGAAATCAGCATGACTCTTTTTTAATAGGCCAAGACAGAGTTACATTGTCAGTTTCCTAGTTCAAGGCTTTTCAACCTGTGGTACGGGTACCACCTGTGGTACATTGGCACCTGGCAGGTGGTACGCGACCATCCTAGAAAAGTGGTAGCGGGGGAGGGAAATGAGCTGAACCAGTGGTAGCACCGCACAAGCCTGAGCCAGAGATGGCTGGAGCTGCAGGGCTGTCAGGGCTCAGCAGAAGCACCAGGATCAGCTCCAGGCTCCAGCTGGAGCTCGGCGCTGATCCTGGCGCTTCTGCTAAGCCCAGAAGAAGCGCCAATCAGCTGGAATGTTGCAGCATCTCCAGGGTCTTGTGATTTACATTCAGATGCTTGGCAACTGATTCATATTTATGATGGTCACAGTGTCCCAGGGTCATGTGAAGTGACCAAAACCTGCTGCAACCACCCAGCAGACAGGGGAAATAAAAACCAAACACTACACCACACCACCCCCGCTGCCAATCCTCAACAGAAATGCTCACAACAATGAAAACCTTGGAAAGGAGGAAGAGCGCAGCCGGGTGGGCAGGCAGGTGTCTTGCTCGGCTGTGGCTTGGGGGGCACTTTTTTCAGTGCCATTGTAACTTTGAACAGTCACTAAGCGAACTGTTGTAAGTCGAGGACTACCTGTACTTCATCACTTTTTTCCTTTTTTTTTTTGGGGTCATCAAGTTTTTGACACCTTGCTAGGCGACTAGTGGTACTCGGATGTTGCCATATCCTAAAAGTGGTACAATGGGTGAAAAGGTTGAAAAGCCCTGTCCTAGTTAACTGAGAGTATATATATATATATCAGGACAAAGTGGATGGTGTCAGCAGAAGAAATAAATTTGATTTAAATAATTGTATATTTCATTACAGTAAATGACATCAATACACTTAATATGATTCCCAATGTTCCAAATATTTCCTTTTCTCACATTAAAAATTAAGATTAATTTTGTATGTATAAGTTCACATACATACAGCACATTGTCTCTGCTAAAATAGGCACCCCCAGGGAATGAAAAATCTTCCCAAGCTTATCTGTGTTCCTAGGCTACCTCATTACCAGTATCAAAAATCAACAATGTGTGGAGGTTGGACTAGGAGACCTCCAAAGTCCTTTCTGAGTCTTTTATTCTATTATTCAGGGTGCGGATGGAAGGATGTAGAAGCTTTTAGTTTGGACTAAATATGTTGCAAACTGCTTTTTGAATATCTCAGTCCAACATGTTTTTCTTAAGTTATTTTAGATCAGGGGTCTTCAAACTTGGCCTTTTTATGACTTGTGGACTTCAACTCCCAGAATTCCTCAGCCAGCGTGCCTGGCTGAGGAATTCTAGGAGTTGAAGTCCACAAGTCATAAAAGGGCCAAGTTTGAAGACCCCTGCTTTAGATCAAGCTAGCATGTGAACAGGAAAGGAGCAGCTTAAGGTCTAGTGTGGACCTTCCACCAGAGAGGATTCTTTCTTTGTTCATCCAGGCCTATATTCCTATCTCATGAATGGAGATCTCTGTATTAAAAGTTCTAGGAGGGCTTGATAGTCTCCCACCTAAATTTTAACCAGCTCTGGCCCTACTTTACTTTCTACTCTGGACAAGCCATAGGTCCAGCTAAACTGCCTTAAAAAAATGCTAACATGTCTTTAATTCCAAGAATGTAGTATGAGAATTATTTTGTTGAATTGTCCCTGCTAAAGATGCCATTTTTTCTGACTGCCATGTGAATGGACTTTTAAAAAAAGAAACTAGTACTTGACCTATTTTTTTTTCTTCTCTTCCCTCATTATTTTTGCTAATTAATGATACTGCCAATATTTGCATGGAAGCTTTCTTCCCCTTTCCCCAGAACCTTTCCACCACCCCCTTCTTCACTTGATTTTTTATGGGGAGAATCATAATCATATGTTTATTTCAGCACGTCCTCTTGGCAAAGAAATTATTGTAATATCACAGACTCAGTTCTAGGAGTTTGCAGGCACATCAGGAGAAACAGAAAGCCAACACCAGTTGCTAGAGTTTCATAGCTTTTTAACAGTGGTGTTGATGTTCTCTCCTACATGAATGTCATACAAGCTAAAAGAGCTTTATTTAAAATTGGATTTTATTCAGGCATGCAATACGTTTGTTCAATGCTGCTTGCCAATGTCTTTAAGGCTAACTTTGGAAATACCAGCTTGAAGACCTGATCTGTCTGTATAAGGCAGAATATATTACTAGAGTATGGAAGCTGCTGTTCTGTTTCATTTTCTTGCAAGTTACTTCTTGCCATTAATTAATTAACCACAGGGTAATTCTGGGCAGCTTACAATCATAAAAGATAAATATATATGTATACTAAAACATAAATACCAACAAATGCTACGATCCAATTTAGCCATACTCAGAATAAGGATGGCTAAAACTGACAGTTCTGCTTTCTCCCACATTTTTAACTTCAAGTTTTTAACCACCTTCTCCATGAAAAAACATTTCAGTTTGAATAAAGTTTAATTTTTTACCCATCTGTATCAGCCAGGTTCAATAAATACAGTTCTTTCTAGTATGGAAAAAGCCACAACGGACATCTCTGCCATAGAGCTAGTAAATATAAGGAGGACACATCAAAAATTCCAGACTTAATTTAGGAAAGTTCAGTGGATCAAATCCAGATTAAATAGCCCTTTCAATCATTTGATTGAAAAAGAAACCCACAGAATTTGCAGGGTTTGCTTTATGAATTATTTCATTATAGCTACTCTGGAAAGCCTATTTGTCACTGTTGTTTGGATGGTAGGATGGTAAAAGCTGCTTGGTTATAGCAGCTAATATCTGTTCACCAAAGACTTCAAGAGTCACTCAGGGCACTTATTCCCACCTTGCCATTTTCATTCCTTGAGCCTCTGAAGACATTTGAAATCCATTTAACGGACATGAAAGGAGAAGAAGCAGCAAATACCACTGATTTGAACTGGTACTACATAAACTTTCCCCCTCCCTTGCTTTATGTTAAAAGGAAAGAAAATCATATGGCACCTTGTAGTCTCCTCTGCTGAAAGGAAATTGATAAAATTCCATTTTGTCCAAGTGACTAAAGAGAGCTACAAAGCCCTCAAGCTACCATTCCCTTATAAGACCCGAAAGTGAGTTACAAGAATGAGGGATGAGGACAAAGTTCCTATCAATGGGAAAGTAGAACTATGGCATCTCAAAAGGAAAATTTAACTTGCAGTAGTTTCAAGTAAACCACAGCTGGGCTGGAAATAAGTCATCTCTGTTTTCCAGTAAATGCTGATATATGATAATACAGAAACTGAAAGCTTCTTTTAAAATCCACATGGGATCTTCATATAGTCCTTTGACTTCCATAATCAAGCTTAATATATTGGAAGAAATTGTGAGTTTTCTTAAGCTGGTTTCCTAATGATGTTTTACCTATTTCATTTCATATTACTTAAGGTAAAAATAAATTGTTAAACCTTTCTAGAGTAGGTTGGCATTTTCCTTTTTGGCAGGGGTAGCTTAGATTATATATTTGCACTAAATTCCAACTTTTAGAAGGGCCTGTGTTGCAAAACACTTTGTGCATACTGTCCTTCTGAGAACCAAATTTATTAAAAAGATTTCCTCCAATGGGCTTTTTTGAGTAAACATGTTTCTGAGCTAAACATATTACTATATTTTAATTTTCTGAGTGTCGTGGAAATGGTGGATAAACACACCCATCTCTGTTTTATCAAGTTCAAAGATGCTTATTTTCAGCTTTTCATGGTACTTTAGGGTTCTTGAGCTACCCTAACAATTTTGAAAACCTGTAACAGAGCAAGCAAAGCAATCCACAGACAATTTCTGTAATCAGTCAAGAATGGATTCATTTAGAAAAGCAAAGAGGGAGAGAGGCAAGAAATGTCTTCAGTAATTTCAGTCAACATACCCAACGGCCCCAATATGCTTGAAAAATCACATCTCATGTCAGATCTTGCTGGGGTGGATTATCCCTGAAGACTTGAATTTGCCTCCAAAACTAACATTAGCAGCTGCATGCTTTAGGTTAACCCTTCACCTTCCTCACAGCTGCTTTCATTTGGCCCTGAGTCAAATCTTTTAAGGGAGGGTTGATTAATTTCAGAACAGAAGACAAGAGAGCTGGGGGATACTTAATATACCCTGCAAAACATCCACACAGAAGCTTGTCCTTCCATAGGACACTCATTGGAATATCCCAGGGCATGCTGCATAGTTTTATTCTGAATTGACAACATTATAGGCAGTGCTGCATGTACAGGAGCTCTGGTGGCACAGTGGTTAGAATGTAGTATTGCAGGCAAACTTACTGCTCACTCCAGGAGTTCAATTCTGAGCGGCTCAAGATTGACTCAGCCTTCCATCCTTCCAAGATCAGTAAAATGAAGACCCAGATTGTTGGGGGCAATATGCTGACACTGTAAGCCATTTAGAGAGGACTGCAAAGCACTGTGGAGAGGTATATAAGTCTAAGTGCTGTTGCTATTGCTAATCAAAAATAAGGTATGACCCATCCAAGGCTATGGGCTTGTCAGCCTGTCTGGTTTAGCTGGGAGGGGAAAAAAGGAACCCCTAGATTAAAGATTAAAGATATGCATGATTTGCTGAATTGTGCAAATAATGTTGAAATATTTTAAAATCTTTAACATTGTTTCAAAAATACTCATGTAGTGGGTAACATATACATACAAATAAGTCCATTATTATATATAGATAGGTACATTAAATGATATGTATTATTTGTGAATCTATATCTTTTATAGACTGAAACTATAGACCAGAGCCGAATTAGGCTCTTGTTCCTTTCTCGACTGCTACTAGTGTTAAAAATTCATGTACAAAAGGCTTTTGCTTCCCACAAAGAAAATAGTTTGGTGTAATATTCTTATTGTAACATCATCAATTTGCAAAGATAACTATCAACCATCTATTGATAACCTTAAACTTTACCCTAAACCTTTTGGCAGGGGAGAAAAAAACTTGGGATACCAATCCAGCAGACATAATCCATTAGTGCACAAAATTCACTGGCTGGCAAAAAGTTTTTGATGTGCAAAAAAAAAGAGAACAAGAACGCTAAATTGTTAAGATATTGACTTTCTTACTTAGAGACTTTACATACTCAGAGCTTAATCATGCTTTCTTGAAATCAGTACACAAAGTTTTGTGTACAAAACAAACTCATGTTTTGGGTTTTTTTCTTTTCTTTCTCTTATTCTTCTCTTCTTTTTGGTCTCCTTTTTATCCTAGAGACCAAAATAGGGACAACTAGAGGACCCTATCTATCAATCTGTCTGACAGACTAGTTGCCACTGTGTTTACCCAAATTGTTTCATCAGCTGACAGCAGATAAAGTGGAATGTGGAGCCTCCTGTATCCATTCAGCTAAAAGATTGTAAACTCATGTAGAATAACTGGTTCAATATCATCAGTGTAAGAAATTATGTATACAATGGTTAATCAATTATAGATATATAAAAATAGTAGCAGGGCAGCTAGTTTTATATTGCTAACAATATATAGAACAGCTAAGACCATAGGTTGCTGCCTCCAGTGAGTGTACTATCTCAATGTATTTTGGCTGAGTGAGAAGAAAAGTAAGAAAGATGAAGGGTAGTAAGGGGCAGCCACAGTTGGGAGACCACATCTGAACTCCTTATTTATCCACAAAATTTACTAGATAGTCCTGGACAAGGTGCTATTTTTATTATGCAGTGGAACCTAGTAAAAAAAAATAATTATGGCTGATCAACGTTCCTTCAGTCATAGGCCAACAAAGGATCTAAGAGGTTGTTTCTGAGACCTGCTCAGCTCTGAAGGAGCTTTCTAAGGCTGACTGGTTTCAAGTCATGGTGAACCCAAATTATTTTGCTGTAATCTCAGATACCACTGTGGAATTGTAAGAGGTGAAAGCAAGTTCATACTTCTGGTTGTCTTTATTGCCAGTGGCTATTGATAGCACAAGCTACTTTGCACCTGCTGTGAAAATAAATAGGGTCAATATGGTAATCCATCCTTTTTGTGTATGTGCCTATTATCCTTTGATAGGCTGGCACAAAGCTAAATAACTTTTTCCCCTCTGTTACATATATACTACATGAATGTTTCATTTTTTTCTAAATATCCCATAAATATACTAACTTGGTCTGATTTCTTAGAATAATATTTGGAAAGAAATACAAATCCCAACATACAACACTTGATCATAGTCAAAAAGCTGAGAAATGATAAATCCAAATATAGCATATCATCAGATCAGATGTGAAAGTATTTGTGTTTATTTGTGCATTAGATTCATAAGAACAATCATATTAATTACATATACTGTAATTACATATACTCTTTACCCGCAGACAGTCATAACGTGCAACTTTCTTTTTTCTTAGTCAACAACCATGTACTAAAATTAAATAAGAAAATATTAAAGTCATGCTGCTCTTTGAGAAATGCATAAACCTAAATCCATCACAGTACAAGTGGTGCAATTTTTACACAACTCTCTTTCCACCATTACCTGGTAAGTTCCACATTCTCAACCCTCTAAAGCAGATTTTGAAATAAAGATGACATTCAGCAGGACATGTTAACTCAATGGCCCCCACAGAAGCAAAAGCCTTGACTTTCTCCACACATATTTGAAGACATATGTGCTTTTTAAAATTGTTGAAATGCAGTTAACTATACAGTGCATCAAGGACCGCAAAATGCCAACCAGTTGAATCAGAAAATCTGGCTGCAGTTTCAGAAATCTTAGTCTCCAAGTTGCCAGTACAACTCACAAGCACTCCTGACAATAACTGGAATAACTATATGTCCCCTATATTTCTGCTAGAAAAAAAAAGATCAAACACTGTAAAAAGACTGCAGAATTTAGTTATGTTAAACAACTAAGGTTTTGATGCTGAACTGGACAGAACCAAGGAGAAGTCTAGAGATATACTTCATTGATATCATGGAGCCACAGGAATAACTCTATTAAGGAATAACTCTTTGCTACCATTACAAGGAAGAATCTTCTTGACTTGGGAACATTTGTGATGAGTATTGTGTACCTGGGAAGAACTTAATCTGTTAGGATGGTATCAAGATCAGAACACAGAAACCTGGGAAATTTCTTGAGGCCTATATAAAATGCCTATAGGAGCAGGCAGAGGACCAAGTTTACAAATAATAGAAATGAAGCTATCAGACTGCTTATGGACACTGGACAAATTTTTATCCCTGTGGAAACTGCTTTAACCTTAGAAGATGCCATAAAGATGTTGAGGAATAGTAACTAATCAAGGGCAGGGCCAGAACAAAGGAATTTAACAGAGCTTTGGATGATGTCAAAAGACCTCAATCATCCAAACAAGCTTAAACAATAAAAATTGGCAAAAAGCAAGGCAGACAGGTTTTACCCAAGAATGAATGCAATCTGAGTGCATGATATCCCAATAATATTGCTGAGTGCTGTAAATATAAGAACACAGGTGATTCTGCAACTGTCTGTGATGCTTAAATGTTGAAAGACAATGCAATGATACCCATCAGCAATTTTTTTTAGGAAAAATTGAATGGCCTGATGATTCTGACAAATAATGGGAAACGTCTTTCTAAATCAGTGGTTGTGTAGTTTCATCCCTTATAGACCCTGGCAGCAAGATCTGACATTGTCTAGTATACTTTATAGCCACTACCCACTACAAGGCAGAAAATTTGAGCTTCAAGTACGTTCTCTTGTAGTCAGTTAAATAACCTCTTGAATCTAGAGGCATCTGTTACAATGGATCTGATATGCCATGTGGAAGATCTCCAGAGAGCAAAGAAATTTTAAACATGCCGTCAACAAAGATAAGGCCAAAGGACAAACTACTTTTCACACATATCAGCCTCCCCACTCCACAAAGTAAAAGGAGAATTGGATAGGATGGTCTGAACTTTGGGTGGAAGGTTGTTGAAAAGGTAGTCAATCTACAGCTGATGAGAGCCCTGGAGAAAACAGATTATCAAGACCCTTTTCAGTCACGATTCAGCTGGGGGATGATATTGGGACAGCTTTGGTCACACTTGTAGATGACCTGGAGCAGAGCAGCAATAGCAGTAATGTATCTATCCATGTGCTTCTTGATCTCTTGGTGGCTTTCAATACCATCATCTATGATATCCTTCTGTAGTGAGGTTGCATGGTTCCATTATCTCTCCCCCCCCCCTTTACAATATCTACATGAAATGTATGGGTGAGATAATCAACTAGTTTGGGGGTTGCTGATAATGCCCGATTATTTGTTTCAACTCTGGACCAGCTAATGAGATTGTTGAGGTTCTGCCACAGAAAGGGAGGTTGTGCAGGTTTGGATGGGAAGAAACTGTCTCCAAGTCAAAACTATAAATAGCTATAAGTGTTTGGGCTGCTGATATTTTATCTCTGACTTTGGATTGGGTGGCACTTCCCCTTTCAAAGGTGGTATACAACTTCAGGTCTTTCTAGACTTGCAGCTGCTGCTCAATGAGCAGATAGCAGCTATGTCCAGGAAGGCTGTTGTGCAGATTAATTTGGTGTGCCAGTTTTTTCCTTTCCTACATCAGGAAGCCTTTCATTCATGCCCTGGTCACCTGAAAACTTGACTACTGCAATGTTCCATATGGGGCTATCCTTGATGATCATCCAGAATCTTCAACTAGTCCAAAATACAGTAGTGCTGGTAGTATATGCCTCAATATACCCACATAATACTTCCACTTCTGGGTAAAATTCAAGCTGTCAGTCACTACCAATAAAGCCCCATATGGCATAGGGCCTGGTTACTTTAGGGACATAAAGCCCTTAGCATAGTATCTTCTCAGCCAGGACAATCTGGCAGGATTACTACATTGCAGGTTCCTTTAATTAAACAATACCGTCTATCAGAACCCTGGAAGAGCATCTTCTTTGTCATAGTGCCTGCCACCTGGCATGAGGTTCCCCTTGTTGGTGTAGAATGGCTCCCATTCTGGTGTTTCAAAGGGTCCTGAAAGATCTGGCTCTTCACCCAGGCCTTTGACTGAAGTCTCCTTTTAAGCTAAGTTGCTTTCCTCTATTTCCACCAGGCTTGTCATCCTGCTATCTGTATCCTTGTTAAAAAATTTCCTCTTGTTTTTAATGTTTTAAACAATTTGTAAACCACCCAGAGATGCTTAAGAGTTAGGCAGCATATTAATTTAAGAAATAATAACAATAAGAGTAAATAGATTGCAGTTAGTTTCCATACTAATAGTTCTCATTCCAAGCAGCCTTCATCTCATTGGCTTCATGCAAATATGTTAGATTGCAACTGGAAGTCACCCAAACTCTATACTCATGTGCATTTTGAAGACATGTCAAGCCAATGCACAATTTCTTCATCATTACCATTGCTCTCCTGATGACTTCATCACACCATACAAACCAGCTGAAAAGCATTTGCTCTTGAAGGCCATTGAAATCATACATTGCAGGGACATTCCTTTTGGCTTCTAAAAACAGATTTCCAGGGAATGGGCTGTCTTCCTCCAGCCACCAGGTTTGTGATTATTTCCATTATTTCAGGAAAGACAGCAGATATGGAACAGACATACTAAAAAACAGAAAATCCTAGGAATATATATCCTTTTGGCTATATTTTTATACTAGGCTGTTGTACGATTTTGCCATCATCATCTTCTTTTCAGCATAATTTAAATGCAAGGACTTTCTAAAAGGCATTAGGAAGGGATTTTTAAGTACTATATATATTCAGTTTTTCACCGTAATGTTGCTGCAACTCAGAAGTCAAGTAGCATTTTCATTTCCCCAATTTTTGATGCTCAAATGTCTTAGGAACCTTCCTCAGACAAACATGTTAGAAGTGTGGCACCAAAGCATTATGTATTTCCAGGCAGACAGAAATGCTTTTTAAAAGTCAAATTAGACTTCTTTATCCCTAGAATATATGTATTAAGCCAAGCTTTCTTCAACATAGTCTTGCAAAGGATAATGTGAAATTTTGTCCATCTCTCTTCTTCCTTTCTTCCCCCTCTCCCCGAAAGTGCTTGTTACCATATCACTTCAGGCACTATATGCTCTTCATACGGATAGGGGGAACAATATTTTTTACTTTAAAAAACTTCAAGATAAAAAAAATATTGTGTAATATCACCCTCTTTTTTCCCTTCTAAGTTTAAATGGAATTAGGTAAATGCTTCTATTCTTGTTTAGATAATGCACCAGGCCAAAGAAGACCAAGCAAAAAAAATCACAAACATTTTTAACTCAGTCTCTCATGAGCTGTCCTACTTTTCATCATTTGCAAGGTTTTTTTCCCTACAAATCTACCTGAAAATATCCTTTCAATCAATACATTTGCAAGAAAAACATTAAGTGGTTTTCCCCAAAGATATGTTTATTAATGTACACCGTTTTGTACTTTTAATATTATATAATTATACTGCAAAATTTAGAAAATGAAAATATTGAAATTTACTTGTGTTATTTAATTATCCTTGTACACTAATATGAGTTCCCTTCCTATGCTGTCGAGAGATTGCCTTGAAAAATATACACAATTTCCAATTCAAGAGGGGGGAAAACTATTTATTACATGATTAAAACATCTTTGAGAACTTAATCCATACTCAAGGTTCCCACGAATGACACGTTTTCATTGAACGAAGATCTTAAAGTCCAAACTCAGTGGAGGAAATACCATTAAGGCAATCAACACCTGGGCAATTCCAATCATTAGATACACAGCTGGAATAGTGGACTGGACTCAAGCGGAACTAAAAGCCTTGGATAGTAAGACAAGAAAAATAATGACAATGAATCATGCCCTTCATCCATACAATGTTGACAGAATCTACTTACCAAGGAGCAAAGGGTGAATATGGAATGTTGCAAGTACATTAGATGGTTGAAGAAGAAAATGCATTGGAAGAATATCTGAAGGACAGTGAAGAAGATGCACTGAGGCTAGTACACCAGGAGTACTTACTGAGTACTGCAGTGACAAACTGGCCTACAAGAAAGATTAAATGAAGAACAGAAAAGAGACATAGCAAGGCAAAGTATTACATGGCCAAAACATTTTTTAAAAAATAACAGATAACAAGACCTGGCAACGGTGAAGAGCAGGAAAGTTGAAGAGAGAGACAAAGGGGCTAACTCTGGCTACATAAAACCAAACTTTAAGAACAAATGCATACAATGCCAGAATTGAGGAGACAGCAAGAGACAGCAAATGACATCTCTGCAAAAAAGCTGGAGAAAAAGTGCACCACCTAGTTAGCTGCTGCAAGAAGATCAAACAGACTGATTGCAAACAAAGGCATGACAAAGTAGCAACAGTGGTGCATTAGAATATCTGCAAGAAATATTATTTGCCTGCACGCAAGAACTGTTGAGATTACAAAATAGACAAATTGAAAATGAAGACAACAAAAAAGACGAAGAAGTCTAGATAGTGGATTTTTCAGACCTGGAGACAGTAGAATAGAAAAAAAAATAACTAAAGAAAATCACAAAATACAAAGACCAGCAGACAGAAGAAGAATGAGTGTAGCAAAAGAAAATAAAGATAATATCAATAGTAATAGATGCCTTGGGTGCAATCCCTAAACATGTGGAGCACCACTTGAATGTCATTGGCATTGACAAAATCACCATCAGTCAATTTCAAAAGGCAGCTAATATCCTGCAATGATACTTTTAACACCCTCAGATAACATCTCCCTACACCAGGTCCTTGGGAAGGACTCAATAGGTGGATAAAAATGCCAAATCCAGTCTAAATATCAGGCTGATGGTGCAACCAATCATAAACAAATAATAATCTAATCATATTGTTTCCTCTTGGAGGTGAATATTATATAAAGTACAAACAGACTAAAAAGTGGGCAAAAGAAACTAAAAGAAAGAGATGGGGAAATGAAAACAAATAAACTTTAGTGGTTAACACAACATGAACCTGCAAGTTTTTGTTCTGTGTCAGGCACAAAGCCAGCAAGGTGACCTTTGGCCAATTACTCTGTCTCTCAGCTCTAGGAAGAAAGCAAAAACAAACCACATCTGAAATGCAGCCAGGCAGTCAGCAAGAGGCACAACACTAACTGGGAAGCACAAGCAAAAAAAGAGCCTAGTTTTTACCACATCAAACATAGTAGCTCTCCATATTTTTTTTTGCTTTTACAAACTAGTTATTTGTTTGTTTGTTTGTTTGTTTGACTTGTTTGTTGCCCATCTCACCTAGAAGTGACTCTGGGCAACTTACAAACATTAAAAAACCGAATAAAACATTGAAACAATAAATACTCATAATAATAGTAATACTTTACAATTAAAAAGACGGAGAGAAAGTGATCGGGTTGTGCATGGGGGGAGGTGGGATCTTGCCTTAATCCATCAGCCACCAACAGCGTGATGCACCACCATTGGGATCACTCACTCCCTATCAGCACTGGATAAGACAAAGGAGCCAAACCAGTGCAAGACTGCGCCGCCCTGCCCCAAACTCCGTGGCTGGCCCAAAGGATACCATGCTTGATGAAGGCTGCTGAGCGATCAAGGAGAGCAAGAATGGTTGCACTAAAACCCATTATTCCTTCTGCTACATCTACAGAGACACTGCTTCATATGTTATCTTGTGTTCTTTCCACTGCTCTCTTTTTTATGAACTTATCAAAACCTTTCAACCACGATTTTCTTGGTCTCCTTTCTCTGGACTTGTTCATTCTTCATATACTTGGTTTGGAATTCAGCCTTCATTTTTTCTTTCATTCTTTCTTTCTATATGACCAAACCAAATCACCCCAATGTACTTCTTTTGTTCTGGTCATTCTTAATTTCTGTATTCAATCCACATTCATTCATCAACCATTCAGTCTTGACCTTTTCTCCTAAATAACATATTCCCAATGTATTTAACTCTCTTTTATGCTGCACTTGACATATCCTACTTTCACTTCCATGTAACAAAATAGCTAAAAGCAAGTTCTTATACCCAGCCATTCTCACTTCTTTCCACAAATTCATTCCTAACAACAGGCCAAATATTATCTTTCGACCAGTATTTGCACATCTCCAATTTTTTCCATCTATTTTCCTATCCAACATTCAACAAAGGTACACAAAATGAAGGTATTACTTGTGATTTTACTTATTTATAATCCATCTTTATTACTTTTATAAATAACTCAAGGCAGTGAACTCACACAATGTTCCTTTCTTCTCCTATTTTCCCCACAATAACAGCCATGTGAGGTAAGTCACTCAGCTTTCATGTTGGTTCCATTTACTCTGTCAAACATAGCTGGTTTTTTTTAAGTATTAATTTTCAGATCCATATTCCTTGTTGCATCATACAATTTAACATTTTCTGCAAATCATTCAGGTTCTCAGCCAATAACCTAGCATTGTGTGCATATAAAACTACACTAATATCATATCCTGGCAACACATCTCTAGTATCACCTTAAACATTTTATACATATATCTATAAATATATTAAACAACCAAGGTGACATTATATAACTTGTCTTATTCTCTGCTCAGTGTTGAAATCAATTTACTAAACATTCCATTATTCTCATCCATACTTTACTTTCATCATGTACCACTGCCCATGGTGGAAGCAAATCATGCATTCAGCAACTCATGTAAAATATTTCATACCAGCCTATTCACTTTATCATACACTTTGTCTAAATCAACAAATATGGAATACACTTTCCCGCATTCATACATTTTTCAGTGACCAGCTGAACAGCAAAACTTTGGTCGACACACCACTAGCCTGGCAAAACAATGTACATTTCCAAATGTTGTACACGGTCACTTCCCATACCCTTTCAGTCAGAATTCTGCCAAACACCCAAGCACATTTAACAAACTAGCAGCTTTTTGTATTAATTCTTATTGCTCTTCTATTTGAATATGAAAATAATAATGACATTCTTCCAATCAACATACAAGGTCCATTCTTCATGCACACATTGAACAAGTGTGTGGTGTCATGCTATCAAAATTTATACATTTAAGTTTTTTACCCAAACATATGCCATGCAATCCTATCCATGTTTATTGCAGAGTACGTTCTCTCTTGTAGGCTCACAATCAGAACTTATATAAATAGATATAGCTGTATTTTTCATTAAGTCCTGTCTTTGCAGCCTGGATGTATAATATTATGTCTACTTCTGAACCACAGTATAACTGCATTTCTCTGGACGGTGCTTACATGAGTTCTACTTCTGAATCAGAGCATAATTGCAGTTCTCTGGATGGTGCTTACATCAGTTTAAAACATAATATATAAATAAAACAATATTAAAGCCAACCATAAAAAACATGTCTTCCTTTTCAATATCAGTGCACAAAACAGCAGGACTGGGATTAGTGACTTCCCAACCCCCTCCATCTTTAAAGACCCCCTACAAAAAAAAAGCCCCAGTGCATATCTGTTTAACATTTGGCAGGCTATGCCTGCAGATGTCCTCTAATTCTGTCAGAGAAAAGGGGGAGAAGTTTAGGCCTTTTTTAAAAAAAAATGTATACCTGCGCTTTCTGTTCTGAAATTTGGCAGGCTTCAGCCTTTCAGATGAGTCCTCTGGAGCTGCCTATTCTATCCCAGGCTGTTAAAAAGGAAACAAAGTTGAGCCTGGTAGCTTCTCCCATCACAGTGAAATATAAAGGGGAAAGGAAACTTTGGGGTTTTGAATTAGGCAATCTCTGATTCAGTTTGACTCAAAACAGACACTTATGTTCCAGACTAAACCTTATTCTAATCTAACTTAATAAGACCCCTTCCCATAGCCCTATAAATTAGGAAGCCCATGGTTCTCAAGATGTAGTTGGACTACTAGTTCTATAATCTCAGACCATTGGCTATGATAATTAAGACCGAAGGAGCCAGAATGCAGCAATAACTAGAACACTAGATTCCTAAATCCTAACATAGAGATGTCTGAATGGTCTACCATTTGTTCTTCAAGGTGCAGTTGTTCTACCTAACTGTATAGTATACCATAACAGAAAAGTCTCCATTATATATTACTAAACTATAAGTTCCAAGATTGGGAGGACAGAGAAACCCAAAGTTAAATTAGTAGCAAACAAATGCATCTAATGTCCATGTATTCTTAACATTCCTTACATTATAATGGACAATGCTTCATCTGAATGCTTTCTTCCTCTGTACAATTAAATAGCAGCATCGTATCAGCCCATCCAGGATAGGCTGGATCCAAGCCTACTAAGATATACCACTGGTTATAAGATCTTGGTTTTTGCAGTATAGCTGTTACGCAGGAGGTGTTTTTAGCATTGTCTCTAATATCACTGTCGCCTTTTGTGTGGAATCCACACATATTTACATTTTGCATGCTCCCATCTCCAAGCCCAGGCCTCTTTATAATGAAAATAAATTGATGCAGCAGCATTTGCACAAGCACAGAGGATTGCCATCTGATTTCCATTGTGTTTTGGCGCAAACTTTGATCTTCTGACTCACAGATGCGAGAGTATGTTGATATTCCTTGGCTCTTTGATCTCATCCACGCATCTGGAATGAAATCTAGGTCTCATATACATTCTTGAGACCAGGTTAGGCATTTATAAAATACAGGATGGGATTGTTAAGCCTCTTATATATTTTTTTTATCAGATTCCATGCACCCAGGACACAAATTTATAGCAAGGGTTGCTATTATTATTAATTTCCTCCCCTAGTAAGGATTATAGCTGAGCAAGAAGCATGAATTTGATAATGGATTTTCAGCTCTATTTTTCTGAGGTTATTTTTATTTGAGTTTATGGATCACACAGTAGCTATAAAAATTCATATTATATTTTCAAGGTCTGCTTCATTATTTATGATGAATAGTTGGAGATGCCTAGCTAGCTGTTGGTGGACTGAACTGAACAAATAGATGCCTAAGTCGAAACATTTCAGGAAACAGTCACAAGTATTGTGAATGAAAACAGACAATATTTTAAAAATATACCTACACTACTGCTTCATCATTTCAGAAGAGTCTTCTGGAGCTCCACTTTCTATCCTAGTCTGCTAAAATAAACCAATACTGAGCCATGTAGGTTTTTCCTGCTGTGTGTTTGTGTGTGTGTGTCTGTCTTATGCTTATAAATGCATTTTTGTTTGTTTCACATTATGTATGGATAGTTTCTCTGCATATGTCATTCAAACCCATTAGAACAGGGGTGTCAAACTGCCGGCCCATGGGCCGGATGCATCATGCAGAAGCCACACCCACCACATTGCCGGCAATGGCAAAACTGTCCTGATATGTTGCGTGACATCACGTGACGTCACGAGTTTGACATTTCTGCATTAGAATGTCTTTCAACAATTAATATCTGTGTCCAGTTTGGTTGGGCAAACGCTGGACTCTATAGGGTCCAGAATGACTATAAGAGCAAAACTAGTTATTGATATAATGTTTTACTTATCTTGGTCCTTAATATTTAATGGTAGAAATGCTGGGCTATAGCTCCAGCTACTGACTACATTTATTTCTCTAGAAAGTCTTTGGGACTTTCTACATCAGGAGTCCCACTGCATTATTTTTCCTGTCAGAGGTCACACTTGACCTTTAAGTGTTATGTCAAGGGCAAGTCTCCAAAATTGATGGGGTCAGGGAAAAACAAAATGTTATTAGATTGAAATGTGAAGTAAATCAAATGAAATACAGTTGATGTGCTGACTCCTTGTGTATTTAAAAATCCTTTCTATCATATTAAAAATTACAAGGAAGGCTCTTGGAGGCTATTTACATTCCTGGACTACATTATCTACCAGAGATGTTCTGTAAAAGAAGCATGATAGGCAGCAGTTGCTTCAGTTTGTGCTTTGTTTTGCAGTTCATTCTACAGCATTGTGAGAAACAGGTTATTTTTATGAAAGTGAAAGAGACTGCTTTTCTCAGCATGATAAACTTGCAACAGTGAGCAAGGGCCTTATGTTGGGCTTAGAGCACTACATTATGTATCTATCAAACCTAACAAATGAAATCCAGGACAATAAAACAAAACAAAAAGTTATTCAGTTCTGGTTCCTATTTAAATAAATGTATCTGTATGTGTAAAGTGCAATTGGGTAATGAAAAACCAGGAACGTAGCTACAAGTTTTCTGCAGATTTTCCTTCTCCTGATGGTGTAATTGTTTGGGATTCTTGGCCCACCCTCCCCAATGTCTCCTCTGTATGGTTCGTTTTGGAACAACTGAAGGGGACTTGATTGTTAATTTCAGGCATAAATAAGAATAACGGAATCTTAAGCTCTAAACAGTATAGCTGGAGTATTCTTTTTGTGTGTGTGTCTCTTTGTCTCTTTCTTTGTAACTATTCTATTTTATGCCACTACTTGAGAAATAAAGAACAGGAGATAGCTGTCTGGAGTTATCTATCTATCCATCTATCTATCTATCTATCTATCTATCTATCTATCTATCTATCTATCTATCTATCTATCTATCTATTTATTTATTTCACATTTGTACCCTCTTACAGTGATATCTGGACTGCCAGAGGCTATTACAAAATCTGTCTTACGTTAAATAAATAATTATGTTTTGTAATTAGTAATTGCAATTAGGAAACATGGTTTCTTACTCATGTACTGTACACTTTGTATGACTCATCTATAAGTTCTTAGTTCTATGCATGCAATGCAGGACTCAGCCAAGGACTCCACGGTGAGGGCGCCATGCCCAGGAGCAGTCCACGGTGAAAGGCAATATTGGGACCTTCCTTGCAGATTAATAGGCAAAATAACACCCAATAACACTATTTCTTCGCCTCTAATTTAAGAGTAACCCATAATCTTGGAATTTCCCAAACTGGAGAGATGGGGACTGCAGAGAAAGCAGGATCTACATGGATAGCATGAAGCTTTCCAATGTATCCACTCTGCAGAGAGTAATTTGAGGCAGAGTCTATACAATTAATATATTTTGGCCATTGAGTATTATGCTTTCTAGAGCAGTGATTTTCAACCTTTTCACAGATTGTACCACTTTTAGGACATGACAATATTCAAATACCACCAGTGCTTAACAAGATATCAAAAACTTGACGACAAAAAAAAAGGAAAAAAGGAATCTATTCCTTCATTGATCCCTCTGCTTGTCTCACAGAAACCTCTCCTCTTCTCTCTCATTCTCCTCACTGCTTGTCTCACAGAAGCCTCTCCTCTTCTCCTCTCTCTTTCTCCATCCCTTTCTCTTTCTCCGTTGTCTTTTTTTCTTTCCCTCTCCCATCAAGACCTCCTCCTTTAATATCCTCTCTTCTCTCCCCCCTCCTTTTCTTTTCTGGGTGCGCCACTCTCTTGGGCTCAGGGAGAGTTCCAGCATTGGTCGCTACCCCAGAATCACTCCCCCGTGCAGTCACCCACTCCCCGGCTGGCCATTGCACACAGTGCTTATCAGCTGGAGCTATGTGCACCAATCCTGGGCCCTCAGTACAGCCCCAGCAACACCGCAGCTCCAGCTGAATCTCCGCCTGAAGACTGAATGCAGCTGCCAGTCATCCCCGAGACTGCCAGAAGCGCCAATCAGCTTGAGTTGTGCGTGCCAATCCTGGGTCCTCAGCAGAGCTCCAGCAACATCGCAGCTCCAGCTGACTCTCCCCCAAGGCTCTCTGGCACTGCCACCATTTCAGCTCTTTCCCCCGCTACATTTGCCTAGGTCACGTACCACCTGCCAGGTGCTGAAGTACCACCAGTGGTACATGTAGCACCGGTTGAAAAGCCCTGTTCTACAGGGTTTCTTTTCCCTGACATAATACAACTTCTTAGCAGATACTCACAAAAAGGAAAGCAAAAATAGAGAAAATTTTATGCTATGAGCAATGAACAGAACAGGAAGAGCCTAAATGTGGGCAAAGCTAATAAGTAGAGAAACAAGACCTTTTTCTTTGAGAGAAAGAGTAATGCATAGTTGGGTGCTGGTTGCTTCTTTTTATTCAAGTGGTTGCCATTTTAATTCTGTTTATAATTCATTTGTTTATGGTTAATCAGGGGTGACCAACCCATGTAAAAAGTGGCGGAGCTTTAATCAAGCAATCATGGTCACCATCTGTGCCTAATAATAATTCTATGTCTAACTTTGCTTTTGTCATTTCAAGCTACCTTGAGCATCAATTTTGGCAGCAAGGAAGAATATAAGTACAATATACAAATGAATATCTGGAGAAAATGCACTTCCACTGTGATTTATGGTGGAACTGATAAACTTCATATTCATGTCCTAATGTTCTATTCCCCTGATGGGCTTTTGCTACTTTATATGAAAGTTGAAATGAACAATGTTGTCATCTGATGTTCAGGGCAGACTTGAGGTGTTACATAGCCTTTGATGCTCATTCTGTTCAAATCTTTTCTGCTGTATAGTTAGATCTGCCATTCCTTCAAAATAATGCCACATCACTTTTACCCAAACCCAGAACTATTGCTTACTTGCTGTGATTCCTGCACCATAACAGGAGTAGTAGAACATTGAAAAGGACATGTAATAGTACCTCTTAATACCTTTTCCCTGGTGCTCACTACAAAAATCCTTCAGTTGTCTGCTGTTTGAGAGTTTCTTGGTCTGTGAAATGGATCCCCGATCCGCTTTAGCTCTTCAAGTATCTTCATATTTATAAATATGCTGATTTCCCTCCTTCTTTCTACCCCCAAAGATGCCAGAAGTTCAGCACTTCTACCTCTATGCAGAGCCTCCTTGCAATGTAACTTTCTCCTAGCAACAGCCTCAAAATATGGCTGAAACTTATTTGATTTGAGGGATACGGAACAGAATTCAGTTAGGCTTGAGCAATGCCAGGAGCATCTCTACAACAGACCCACTGTTCTGCCCTACAACTGCAATTTTCATACTAGTACACTCTCATCTATTAGGGAGGTACATCCAGTGGGACCAAGAAAAGGGCCTTCTCTGTGATGGTTTCCTGCCTCTGGAATAGCATTCCCGCAGGGATAAAATTGGCCCCATCCTTAATCTTTTTCTGGAAGGCCCTGAAGACGTGGTTCTGTCAGCAGGCTTGGGGATTCTAGGTTGTTACAGAGCCAATCAAATAGCTGGAATGATTGTGTGGCTGCTGCCAGTGGAATGGTGATAGTGGGGTTTTGAGTTCTTACATTGTGAAATTTTAACACTGTAAGCCTTTGAGAGTCACCATTTGTGTAGGCAGTCATAAAACTTTATTTAATAAATAAATAGAAAATTATATGCTGCCATGTACTTTATTAAGAATGCAAGCACTCACATACTCTAGAACACAAATGGCAATTTATCTTCCTGTGTGGAAAATCAAAATCACACACATCAAGCTTGAGGATTCAGGGCCATATGCGCTACAGTACCTTTGCTGGTTAGAAGATTATGGAACTTGCAGTCTACCATATTTTGAATGGATTAGGTTACAGAAGGATGGATAGCACAGAAAGGAAACGGTTTTCCAGGGTATCAGATTTTTCTGCAGGAAAAAACAGTGTTTGCCCCTGAGTTTTAATGTTGAAGTGTGTAAGAGGCAGCCAGCATTCTCTGATCTCCCATATGCTTTAACGTAACTTTTGTATGGCCCTTTTATTAAGGCCCATTAAAATGCCAATGTTTCATGTTCACGGAAGAAGATGGGCATTATCTCTGCATACTTCCTAAGTTGATGGATACTTTCTCGGTAAGCCTTTCTCTGTGTTTGTGGCTATCCAGATAGCTGAATTCCATGCAGCTGGCTATGACCTCCTACTAAAAAATTCCCTCCATTTGTTCTCAGCTACAAAGCTCCCATTAAGAGCCCATGGATAACAGAAGTAAAAAAGGGGGGGGCAATAACCCAGAGCTTTTAAACAGCACAAATGTTAAAAGGTAGAGAAACGGAAAGCAGCAGGCCACTAAAAGCCATCTGCCATCTTGGCCTGCCCAGGCATCCCTTCCCCCCAGTGCTGTTTTATATTGTCAGTGCCATCTCTGTGCTGTGTACAACAGAGACTCTGACGCAAGCAGAACAGCACTGCTCCTTCCAAGATGAGGATGGAGGATGCTCACTGCTCTAGAGATATGATGCAGCTTGTTCTCCCATCCATACAAGGCCTGAGAAACAAGACACCGCCTATGGATTCCACAGTGGTCATTCACCATTCAATGTTTTTCCAAATAAATCTGAAGTCTAATAGACTTTAATAGCAATTTCAGATCATACACAAATGAGAACAAAACATCACTATTGCTATGAACTTTGCAGTAGAAAAGATTGCACTCTAGCACATAATGGAAAAACTGGAGGAAACTGTTCTGGCTTTCTGACAAAGAATAGTTAGGAAGCATGAGTCTCCAAAATTGTTGTTGTTTTAAAAATGCCTCACAAACTTTCTTACAAAAAATATTGGGTCACTACAGCCCACTGCCCCCAAATAAAGGCAAAGGAAAGCTTTGTTGGAAAAACAAAATATAACGTGATAGAATAAGTTACATGAAGCAATCTTTCCAGTTTTCTTCCAATAAATAGGTGTTTGTGACTAGCTGTGCCTTTCATGGCAGCCATTTTGTGCATATATCCATAACATACTGCCCAAGTTCCAGATGGGTGGTGTTAGCATTCCAAAAGATCCTTACTCTATTTTATATGTTATACAGATATATTTTGAAAACTAAGTTCTACACTTACCACTAAAGTCATATATTATACTGGTAAATCTTAAATATAGCATATTATAAAGATACAGAGATATTTCTGGAGTGGAAAGGTTGGATTTTCAAAAATTCTTGGATCAGAATTGGAATTCTCATGTTATCAAAGAGTGAGACTGTGCATTTTCTTCCATAACAAAGTTCTCAGTCAACTCTTTCAGCAGAAGAGGAAATGGGGAATTAACACTAGCAAATGAGACCTCTGGCTTTTTAAAGTCAGGTATAAAAACCAAAAGAGACAGACCTTCTGCCCTTGCCAACTAGCTGACCTGAACAGAAACATTGGTGGTGTATTGATTCTCAAGCATCAGTTAATGATGAGCAGTTCAGTGAATCATTCTAATCAGTATTCACTGAAGCTCACTGGTAACCCACTTCAGGCTGCCATTTCACCCCTGCCCATTATGCCATTGTAAGCAAGTGTATGTATGTATGTATGTATGTATGTATGTATGTATGTATGTATGTATGTATGTATATTGCCCAAAATATTGAGGATTCTACTGTGTTATTCCAACAAAACCAATTTAAGAGCTTAAAGAACAAAGCTAGAACAGGTTAAGCCTAAAATATGAAATTTCAATAACATGTTCTCTCTCAAAATATAAGCAGTCTCTGATAATATTTCCTTTTTAAATTTTTCCTTTTCTTTTCCTTTTTTTAAAAAATGAAAATCTTGCTCATAAAAAAAATAGCTAGATGATTTTGATCTAAATCTATTTTATTTTCCCCTTCCCATATGCCAGTAATTGTAAACCTATAACGTGTATGTCACAGGTAACATGTCATGTCAGTTTGGGTAACACACCAGTCCTCCAGATCTTTGAGAAATTGTGCCAGAGGGCCCTGCTCCCATGCAGCCTACTGCAGCCTCTGAGCCTCCAAAAAGTGTCCGAGAAAGGAGCACTCTTTCTCACTCTTTTTAAGGCTACAAGGCCAAACCTCTCTGAAGTTTCCAGGCCTGCAGCAACTCGGAGCTGCCTTGGATGGGCATTTCAAAAAAATATTTACAATTGTGTAAGTATTTAGTAAATAATAAATTTAAATAATTTAATTTACTTTGATTTATTACTCTTTGTTATGAATTAATTGTAATTTGCTCAGGGAGGGGTGTGTGGACAATATACATACATAGTCAAAGTAGGCATTTTCTGAATTTTTGACATATCGAATCCAAAGCATTCACCATCACTGCCATATGCACATACCCCTAATAGTTTAATAGGAGGGCCTTCTTTAGATGATAGGATATACTTTTCCAGGTATTTTAAGGGGCAAGCCATACGTACTACAATGGACATTTTGCTGGTTGTTTTGTTGAATTAGCCCAGGGTTTTTTAATCCTCTCCACGTGGAATGATTTTAGTCCTGGCTTTGGCTATTTATATCCTCTCTCCCTTCTTTTGGGTACTTCTTCTTTTCATTGTATGTCATGTTTATATTTTTCTAAAGCTCTTTCACATAGGCTTTGTCACTAAACTTTTGCCTCTCCATTTTTAATTAATCCAGCTGCAATCCAGAAGACCAAATTAATTAGCCAACACAATGGAGATGCAGATAGTGAGATGTGGAGAGATGTATGGATGTCTTTAGATGTGAGCAACCATTGATTTTATTGATTTATAATAATATTGCCAGAAACCAGGCAGTTTACAATGCCTAAACAAATAACTAAGCAAAGTATAAAAATCCAAACTTATACTTCAAATCTCATTTAAAAATTACAAACCAGAATGCATCTAACAAACTAGAAAAAAAGTTCCATAAACTCCAAGATCCAAATGCCTGGTGAAATAAAAGCATTTTGTTACCTTTCTGAAGACAGTGTTGTTGCTCTCCTGGGCTCTGGAGACCAGCTGTAGTAACGCAGGGATGACAACTAAGAAAGCTTTTCTTTGGGTCCTCATCTCTTTTACTTCTCAGGAGAAGGGAATCCAAGGTTTAACTGTACAGGATCAAGAAAAGAGATAATTCTGTATTTGCTAGGAATGAAGTGATTTAGGACTTTTGGGGATAACACCAGCAATGACGCAACGGTAGTTTCAGTCCATCCTAACAGTTGTATTTTTCTGTTCTCCATCAGATCACTACTTTGTGAATTAGAGCTTGCAAATGTCACAATAGTATGTTTTAAATATATATTTGAAACAAGATTGGATTCCTAGACTTGAAATTCAAGCAGGAGGCAAGTTCTATGAATACATTTAACAACAATGGCAGGTGCCCCCTTTCCTCATTATTATGCCTTAGTTGTGTTTTTGTTTAAAAATTCATTTCATGTAGATATTTTAATGCATGCATTTGTTTGCAGGGTAGGGACAGAGCTATCATGATAGAAAAGGAGAACATTCTTCCCAGAGTGATCTGCAGATCCCAGACTGATCATTATCTTATTAGACAAAGAGGTTGGGGGAAAGTTTGAGATGATAATTACTCGATAGAAAAAAGGGTGGAAGGCACAGTTGTGTGTTTTTCCTTAAAAAAAACCACAAATATTTCTTGTTTCTCTGTTTCTTATTTTCTATATTTGCTCTTGATTGTTTTATCAATAGCATATTTCTTCCAGTTTTGGATGACAGTGCTCAAACTCGTATATGAATGACAGAAAATAAACAAATAAACAAACATGCACATGCACGCACACTATATTCAGTATGCACACTGTACCTCAGAATAATGTGAAAATAAGGTAGAATAGACTGATTATTTACATAAAACTGAAACAAATCTGAAAGCGGTCTGTGTACCGATCCCATGTAAGAATGACTGAAGTCCGTTTTTATTCAATTAATCCATTGGATTATTTATTAATCGTGCAAGCATTTAAGCAGGTTTTTTTTGCCACATTTATGTCATTCTATGCTTTGAAGGTGCAATATTTCATGCTCTGCTTTCATTGGTTTTTTCTGGAAAATTCATAGGCTAACCCCTCCTTTTCTTACCAAATATCTCTATTTAGGCTCTCCTTCCTGACCTCACTGACCCTTGGAGGAAGGGATGATAGCAAATTGAACTGGAGTCTTATGTCATCTTGGAAATTTTAAACCATTCACTGTTTATACCTTGTCATCTAGCTTTCCAAACAAACATGAAGCCTTCAGTCTTTTCAACAAATATCGCTTCTGTAAAGGTCAGAAAACATTGTACCGCAGTTCAGGAAATGTGATGGTAGTGGTTTAAAAAAAAAAGAGAGAGAGAAATATTGAATCCCAAATAATGCAGATGTTGCTTTTTCTGGGGCCAATACCTGTCCTCCTTCTTTTTCTTTTTTTTCTTTTTTTTTGTAAATGGATCCAAGTTCTTTGTAGAGGGAATGCACAGTCATGTAAACTTCTACAGGGCCGGCACCCTAATTTTAAAATGCTGCATGACACACCAACAATGGCATAAACCCCAAAGAGAAATCTGTTGACACTATTTTGGAGAATGATTCTGTACTTAATGTTACTCAATAGAAGAAGCCTCTTAGCCTGTTAAGGCAGAGAAGTGTCTGGGCCTGTGTCGTATTTCTAATTCTTAGGTTCAGAAATAGATGTTTTTATTTTGTTTTTTTCACTGATGCTTTTGATAGAGCTCCGAACGCCACTCCAATTCTCAAAATTGTTAGCAGCTTTTACAGGCAAAGCCTGAGTGTCCATCACTTTGAATTTTCATTGTTGCATCTGTTTCGCCATTTTAACTGCAGCAGGTTGTATTACAATGAGGCCATTAATAGGGAAATGGATACAAACATTTTTATTTCAAATAGCAGCTCTTGGAAAAGATCTGGAAAACAGAATCAAGCCATATGATTGTTAAAGAAAGGGGGGTAATAGCTCAGTGCCAGCAGGCAGTGTGCCACTATTTGTGAACATCTTTTAAATACAAATACCTTATTAAGACGGGCATTGGGGAGAGAGGCAGTGAAACATGTACAGGCTCATTTTATGCCTTTTTCCATTTCTCCCCTCCTTTACTTATCTTTCTAAATAATTAATATGCCTTTTAGAAAGTTTGACATAAATGTCAAGCTGAAATAAAATTATATCAATAAATATAATCATCTATTTTTAGACTGAACAAAAACCAAATACTTAGTTTTCATTCAGGGAAATAACCAGCATGTAGCAACTGTAATGCTTATTAAGGCTTTCAGTTAATTCTTGTTTCATTCCATACGGTGCAATGGCCACAAACAGAATACATCAGTAATTATATTTACCTACACAACATCCTTTTAGCTTCACAATTTCCTAGAGATTTAGAAGCAACAAAAGAATATGGGTAATGCACCATATGCTGGAAACCAAGAGAAAGCCTGAGTGCCATTTAAACACAAACAAACAAACAGTGTTCTGCACAGCCAGTTCAGAAATGGGCCTTGCAAAGGAAATGCTTTTCTAAATTTTATCTTAATTTTTTTTTTAAATTAAAATTTAATTTTAAGATATAATTTTGTTTTTAAAAAGCATTAAACTATAGAACTCAACTAAAAAATTGTTTGAACTATTTATATTTTAATGATGGATAGCTTTTTAATCATATTGTAATGTTATACATATTTTCCCCTATGTAGAACTAACTCGGTCAATTCTTATATGCTATTTTGATAATTAGCTTAATTAAAGCTTTTCAAAACTTTCTTCCAATTAAAGTGGCAATCAATTCAAGATATTTAGTTTCTAATATTTAGAAAAACAGCAGGTGGCAAATACCATTTTAAAAGGAGATATTATGCATTCAGTTGCATACAGGTGAACAGCCTTTTACAAACTGATACTAGCTATAGATGCATGCGGAGTCTTAAATTAAAAAAAAGAGGAAAATGCCTTTTGTTTCAGAAATTCTTGGCACACTTGTAAATATATGCCAATTTAATCAGTTAATAAATTAAAACATATTCATAAGACTCCTTTAAACCAGTGATCGTCATGTTTAGATATAATGTAACTGAACCGTTGTAATTCATAGAAACAAATCTGTTTTAAAATTCATGCTATTTGAATCATTTTTAAGGGTGGAATTATGAATTGTTCCCAGAAGTATACATATTAAATATTTTACTTTAACACATATTTCATACAATTCCTTCAAACCGAATTTAAAATAGGAATTTCTAATACACTGTATTTTGCTTTTAAGTTGTTTGATGGTTTTGTAAAATAGTCTTGTAGCTATATCCCAGGGCTATCATTCCTAAAAGTGTTCCAAAGTACTCTGTAATTCAGGAAATAGTATATTGATATTTAATTCTTTCAGATTTAGAAAAAACCAGCAAGAACAAAAAGAGAAATATTCCCTAGAAAGCTGAAACATTTATTTTGTAAAGATTGGGGGAAAAAAGGCTTTCTATGAACAGCTTCAGTGTGTTATCATGAGTCTTGCATCTAACAAATTACTCACTGGTAATTCATAATTTTTTACACCACGTTATCTGCAAGTGTAAATCTCATTGGTATGATATGCCTTTTTTTGATGTGACCTGACAATCAAAGAAAAAAAAAAACAGGAGGGAAGGAAAGAGGCAAATCTTACCTAGTTATTATGCTCTTGGGATCTTAACATTTAACTTTTCTTACCTTAACGGAAAAAAATTAATCTGTATTGTTAATCCTATATGCTACTAATCTATGTATTTGCACTGTGACTCTTATATTCATTTTATTTGGGAAAGTATTTTTGTTTTATGCATATTTTACTGGCATAGATTATAACAAAATATAATATAATAATATAATGTAATGTAATGTAATGTAATGCAATGCAATGCAATACAATACAATATAATATAATATAATATAATATATACAGTAAGTGTGAAACTATAGAATTACAGCCATAAACTTTTATTAAATGTTACATTCTATGTGCGCTTGTCCTACTTATATCTGTAGACTTTTGCATCTTTTGATCTGAGTGTAGAGAAGGAAAAACAATTCCACTGGCAAATATCATTTTTTAATGTAGACATATAATCTAGTACAACACATAAGCATGCAGAGAGCTGAGAACCAGTCTGAAATTAGTCATCAGATTGATTAATGCTTTAATTGTTACGGTTACCAATTTAGATCTGAAGAAGAAGATACATTTTAAATATTGACCATGTTTAAATCTATGGATAAGATTTGACATTTGCATTGTTTGTCCAATAATACTAACAAATAAATAAATAAAATATTCCTAAATCAGGGCAATTGCAACATGTTTATTTACTTAAAAGTAATCCATATACAACATTCCAATATAGAGTATTACAATATCCAATTTTCATATAATTTATGTTACCCATACCCCTAATAATTATGAAACTATTTTTGTTCTTTTAAATGTTTTCATCAAAATGTTTCAGTATTGTCAATATACAAGCCAACAAGATTTGCTGAATATATTTGAAATTTCTCTAAAGAGACAGAAAAGAAATCTCCTTGATCAGAATTCACAACATGGCAAAACACAAACATGTTGGTTCATTATTAATCTCTCCCCCTTTTTAAATTTTGTTATGGCTAGATTCTATAGCTTACAATTTTTATCGGCATACAGATACAGGTGTTTTTGCATTTCCATTTAAAACATTACAAAAGACATTTTTACAATGTGGCTTTTTTTCCCCTTCGGGTCAGAAAGTAGTTAAAAATGCTATATATGATGCTTTTTCATATTCTTGCCAAGAACCTTGATTCATCTGATTTCTCACACAATGCATTTAAGCATAGTAGCATTTAGTAGAAAGAGAATGCTATTTTCCTGAAAGAGATCCTGAAATTCAACTCGCGCTGAAACATATTAATTTTTATCCATTAATTAATCAAACTATTTGTCAATATTATTCTTAATTAGCTGGCAATTACAGTGTGATCTGTTAAAAGGGCCCCAAAATATAAATCTAAGACTCACTTAAGCGTTCAGGAGGCTGCACTACCACAGAGTATGTATCTTGCAACACAATTCTGCTGCATATTCTCACCTCCTAATAGAAGGGTATCTGCTCAGGTTTCCTGCAGCCAACCATACCATCCTTCAGCAGCCCATTTTGGAATCTTCCTCCCTTCCCCCCAAGGTTTCCATTTTTCTTTTCCAACTTGTTTTCAACATTCTGTACATATTGAGCATGCTCTGTCCTCATGGCTTTCTTGGGAAAGGGAGTTTCCCTTATAATTGGGGGGAGGGGATATTTTTCCCCCCTTCCAAAGTATCCTGGACCGTCTTTCATTTCTCAGTTGTCCCATTAAGGATCTATTACGTTACCTGAAAGAGCTTGATCACAACAAAACATTTAGTTCAGTAGTATGCTAGAGAAGTTTTGGCTTCAGAAAAGACATGCCCTATGTGTTTTTGTTTTTTTTTAATGAAGGAGCTGAACACCATCCTTCTCCTTGTCCCGCCCCCCCGCCCCGCCCCCCGTCTTTTAGCTTTAGTACAATGTTCTTCAACTCAGCAAAGCAGTTTGGCAGGAGATTTCAAGTTCTGTTATGTCTCTTTGAAAGATCCTTACAATAGCTGGGTTGGATAGAGACCAACTGTTGGTGCATTACCATTTGTAAATGCTTAGAGCCTCTACTTTTTTTTTTTTTTGGCAGCATCTCAGGTTGAAAAAAGGCAGTGACGAGGGTAAGGATGGGGAGAAAGTGGCCCTTATTTAACTGTTAGATGCCAGCTTGGTACATGCAACATGCCAGATGTAGTTTACATAGGCATCCACACAAAAATCAGATATAAACAGAACCAGCAAAACCTCTGACTTTCTATCATCTTATGCAGCCTTCATTCAAAATTAGATGCTTTACATTTGGAAGCAGAAGATGATATTTCCATTCTACTGATCTGATGCCAGAAACACCACTTTCTTAGGAAATATTTGAATGACCTCCTTATGCCTCCTCCAAATAAACAAGAGGATACTCTTTCCCCCCTTCTTTTTGCCAATCACATCAGACCTTTCCATACTTGATTTGCAAATGGGCTTGCCAGAGCTTTTAAAATAAGAAAAGCAGTAAGTAAAACCTTACTTTTCCTACCAGTTAGGCAACAACTTATACCTGAAAAAAAAAAAGTTCGTATTCAGAACTCAGCTTGGATTTATCTCCTTAGAAAGTGATACATTGGGAGAATGCATTCATGAATATCCCTTTCTTCCCCCTGTCATTATTATTCCATTATTCTATGGAAACTGGTGACCTTTCATTGTCTCATCTCTTCCAACCATCTCTACCAGGGCTTGGTGTACTGGAAGAGCTGAAGCACGAATGCTAACATCTCGCTAGATGCAGCTGCTAGTACAATAGGATTAATTTGCCATCGACCAACTCTAATGCCCCTTCTGTTTCATCATCATTCCCCCCCACCAGGGGCAGTGGTGGAAGCATCTGTTCCGCTGCTATTTTACTGGTGCCACATTCGTATGCCACAACAGTGAAGGTCTGTCAGCATTTCCATGACATGCAAGGCACCCATCTGCATTGCCAAACAGGGGGCATTGCTTTCTCAGTCTGTGAGGAGGAGAAAATCAAAAACTTGTGCTGGAATATGATGCACAGTTGTATTGTATGGGTAGATATCCGTGCTCTTTATACTTGTTAGTTTTATTTGTTTGGTGTTATATGTGTGAGTTTGAAGTTATGAAGATGTATATCATGGATTGATGTTCAATTTGTATCCCATCTTCTAATCTCCCCCCAAAGAGGGTCATACAATATGTAAAAAAAATATATTCTCTTTACAAGACTGTTACCATTGTTTATTTTTTAAATGTAATAGGTGAGTTTGTATGCAATGGTAAACAGTCATTTAGGTTTAAAGTTGAATCCATAATTAAAAGAAGAAGAAGCTGACCTCAAAGCACAAGATTCAAGCCTGTCTCCCCCCCCCCCCAATAAAGCAGAATTAAGCTTCACTCTAAAAGATTACTGATTTGCTATTACATTAAAGTTACGAACTGTGCTTTACAATTATCATTTGCTAAGTCAGTCAGAACTGGTTTGGTGACTTGTTTAAAGAAACTAGTTTTTATTTTAAGCCTTTCAGCAGTTCCAAAATGGTTCCAAACCCTTTTGCATTATTCAGGTGACTCCGAGGAGTCATATAAACCTCCAAGTGACCTCAATGACTCTCAGAAAGAGTGCTAACGACCAGATGAGTGCAAGGAATATAAATCCTTCCATCCTCCACCGTTCAATCAGAACTGAAGAAGCTCCTTGGATAAGAAGCAAAACATCTTCAAGGAAAAACAAAGTTCAGTTGCCTTTTGAAAAAGCACCTTTGAGATTATCCTGATTTGCAAGTAACTTGAAATCAGGATCTGCTAACACAGATTTTAACTGAAGTGTATTTTTCCTTGATTACAAAAAAGGAAGAAAGAACAGGGGAGGAGATATATTAACTCTATATTATGATTTTTTGTTATGGACCAACATGAGCTGATAATACAACTTCAGATGTGTCAGTTGTACTCAATAGACTAATGTAATAATCTCCAAGTGATTCCTTTTAATGGCCACTTGATTAATAAAAATAATACTTTCCTCTATAAACATTTATGCCTATTTCTGGAATCAATAAAATGCAGTGCTAGAACTAAAGCAACAAACAAGTGTTCCAAATCCTTTTTAAGGAATAATTTTAACAAAGGTGAGAATTTAAAGATAAAAAATAACACAAGCTAAAAAATAGGACTAAAAAGAAAAATTGCAAAGTGCAGAAAAGAAAAAAGAAAAAAGTATAGAAAGAAAAAGAAAAAAGAAAGAAAAAGGAAAAAAAGAAATAATTTCCCCTTTATTAACACAAGTACAAACAATTTTAATAACTAATCATCTTCTCTTAATATACAACAAATAATCTCTTCTTCTCATATGTACCTCTTACTATAAACAAAATCTTAAAAACTCATCATTCATTCCTGATCAGCAAATGTCCATTAAGGATTGCCAGAGATAACTACAAATTTATTTTAATCTTGATTAAATAAACCTACTTTATATTCCTCCCCTGTACTTCTAATAATCTTGGTTTTTAATCCTTTCAAATAATGTCCTAGAAATTGATTTCTTTTCAAAAAAAATTTGTCCCTTTTTATAAAATCCTTCAAAATTTTAAGAAGTCTCTCTTGTAATTCTATTATAGAAAAGATATCTACTCTTCTGGTACATTATTTCTCTGTCCCTTTTAATTATTAAAATATCAACCAGCCTCATTTGCATATCCAGCATATCATCTCTTTCCATAACATTCTTATAGCTTATCATTTTTAAACAACATTCAAATCAATTTCAGTCTTGTCCAGTAGAGGTTGTTCTCTTCTCAACATCATTGACACACCATTTATCTATGATGACATTTTTAAATTAACTTCATTGTTCATAAATATTACTCAAAACATCAAATGTTAAAGTATTTTGCTCCATTCTGTGTTAACAACTCAACTTTAAATATTCTTTTAATTGTATCTTTAGTTTCTTCTAGTTCCCTCTAGTATCCAACGTTCAATGTCCCATCCTATCATTTTGCGCCCTAAGGATTCCAAACAGTACCATGTTGCCAGGGAAGGTTCTTATGATTAAATGTAAAGATTTGAAATAAGACTTTACACTTAATTTTACACTATTTTACACTAGATGGACTTTTTTAACTTTCCAAAATTAACACTCTAAACACCCTTTTGCTGTTTATTCAAAAGAGTATTTTTTTCTAAATCCTTAAACATATACTTAAAACTACTTTTGTTAAGGAGAAGGAGAGTCACCCAGTGATGGCAATAAAAAAAATGCCATTCCAAAGGTTCTCAATATTTGAAAAGCAGTTTTGAAAAATGTAATCCACAAGACAGCATCCAGGCACTGATCTCCACTTTGGAGATAATTCCAGAAAATAAGAAACAAAAATAAATCTTTAATGAATGAGTTTATCTATAAAATGCTTACAGCTTTACTGATACCGTTTTGTAAAAAATAAAGTATTCATAGGGTAATATGTTGTTCAGAAGCCATTCAAGGGATACAAAGTTTGCATGGCACTTTAGATCTGATATTACACATGCAAAAATTTAACAAGTGCGGACAAAATGTGGCACAAACTCCAGTTGCAACTTCCACATGCAAATTTTAATGTAATTTCAGAAATATAGATCATATATATCTTTTTACTGCTATATGAAATTGTATGCAATAGATTGTGCAAAATGTCTGATAGAGGATCTACGTCAGGGGTCTTCAAACTTGGCCCTTTTATGATTTGTGGACTTCAACTCCCAGAATTCCTCAGCCAGGCACTCTGGCTAGGAATTCTGAGAGTTGAAGTCCACAAGTCATAAAAGAGCCAAGTTTGAAGACCCCTGACCTAGGTTATACATTTGTATAGAAAGCATATGCAGAAAATTATGTTTAAGCCTTCTTTTGACTCCACGTCCACCACCACACCCACACACCCTGCCTAAGTTTAATAAATGACTCTAGGCAGCGTACAAAAAAAATAAAAAATGGAAAAGAATAATACATATTCATAATGCAAACTAAAACAATTAAGTAGTAGTCAGAATTAAAATATATTATAACTCACCAACTGAGAACTGCATTCATTTTGATCCAAGTGTCTGGCATAGAATCAGATTTTAACTATCCCTCTAATGTTTGCAGAGTCAGGACAACTTCCATGTTCACTTCAGCCATTAATGACCCTTCTCATTTTACAGAAACCTAGATGACTATTATAGGAAAGGTTTTTGAGGGGAGTCAATTCCACATCATTAGTCCAGTACTCATTGTACACTTGTAGGAATCCCTCACTATTTTTTTTAAAGCTGACCTAAAGGTCAAAATAGACCAAAGCACGAAACAAAAACATTTCAGTGTGATTTCAAGTAACCTCAAATTAATTCATTTTCACATCATTGCCACACTAGATATATTTTAGTGAGAACAGAAAGGAAGTGGCTATATTAATCCAGAAGTTAGGAAAAGGGTGTTATACTCACTAGAGATTTCCTAAAGTTCTTGCCAAACTATAATGTTTCATGTGGTAGAAGGGATGAAATTATTAGGCATTACACTGGAAAGTAATATTAATATGAATGTTAATTATATGTAAACATAAACTCAAACACATTGTACTTTCATCCTGGCCCCATCTCTTATTTTTAGCATCCCTAGCATGTCTCACAAGAATGGGCCTCACCAGAACACTGTGCCCTCCAGGTCTATATCTTCTTATTTTGCCTTCCATGGAAGTGGTTTGGAACAAAATAAAAACAAAGCAGGAGATAATTGGGGATGAACATTAAGAAATATTAACTTCTGGGGGGGTGGAGAAAAAGGTAGAAGACTAAAGCAAAAGCAAATTTCCCAAGAACAAAAATAAAATGCAGAAGTAGGAATTTGGGTTCTAATTTAAAAAAACAAAAAAAACAAAAACACTTCCTTTGATGGAAAAACAACTTTTGGAATTGATCAAGTATTGTTTTGATCATAATGGAATCAGCTTCCTAATAAAGTGTTTGGAGTAATCAACTTCATCCTGTTATTCAGGAGAAAATCTGTATAGAATCAGATCCTAAAAACAATTTGTTGGGACAGAAACCACACTACTGCCTGTGCAAGTCAGCCCTACCAAAATTGTCCATCCTACATACACACACACTCAATCTTCCAAAGTGATTTGGGGGAGCTGGTCACAGATGGAAATCCCCACTGCATGAATCACGTTCAGTCTGATTATTTCCAGATCCCATTCCATGAGATTGCATCAGTTTCCATTTTATTTGTTTACAAAAGATCCTAAATATCTAATGCAATCAAGCATCTATGTTGATTCTAGTTTATTCTGACAAAATTCAGTTTCAGGGAGAGGGAGTATTTTATGTGTGTAATAGAAGAAAACCAAAACAAATATTGTATATGTTGTGAGTGTGTGTATGGAGTTTATATATATATAATGTGGCACCATAAAATAATATATTGTGGTGTGAATGTGTTTTTTTTTCAGACTCTGTGTCAGATGTGGGTGTGATGATTGTAATAATAATGTGAAACACATGAACTTAAATAGGTATTATTGGGAGGGGGTCTCCGGATAATTCAATATTAATTGCAGTTCAAACAAGGTGGTCTTATCCCACTAGGTTAAAGCACATATCCATACAGGTTGAATTAGACAAGGAAACAAAAGAATAGGAAATGTCTCCTAAAACACAACATTCATGAGGTAGATGAATTATTTAACAGACAGCTGAATAAGAAAAAAAAAACCTCCACAGCAACTAAAATCCACAGCCAACCACCAAACCCAGGGTGGACTCTTTCCCCAAAGCTGCAGACAATGAAATAAATTTTGTATCTCTGATTCACTTGCCAGCAGACAAAGCAAGCTTATTGTTGCCCCCATCCCGAAACACAGCCCTCCCCATTAAAGAAAAAGAAAAAGCAAACGTCTGATGGGTATCGTTGCCCATTATCTCCCAAACCTTTGCCACTAACATGCAGAGAGAAGCAGCAAAAGAAAAAGAAAAAGAAAAGCAAGAAGTAAAGTGTGTATATTGTAAGCATTGGTTAAACAATCCCACGGTAATTCTTATTTGCTGGAGGTTTTCAAGAGCAGATGTAGGATTGGCAGGGGCTAGTAGCTGGCTATATTGCACTTGTTCATTTGGAGCCAACATGGAAATAACACAGAAAAGCCACTGTTTTTTTGTTGACATTATTGTGCGTGTGTGTATATTTGCCGTTTTGCCATCCACTAGTCTAAGGTTTCTTGGATTCATATTGACCCATCTGAGGGAGGGAGAAAGGGAGGGGGGAACATATTGGGACACTATCCAAAAGAAATATGACTTATATCAGCTGCTGCCTGACAGTCCCTCCACTGACTTTGCTAAGCTGAAGCTGCTTTCGCAGTAGCAAATGGCCGCATGATGCATTGCTTTGGGTGGCTTCAGTTTCTCAAACAAGAACAGGCAAATAGAGAGAGATCTCTGCCAGCCACAGCATCAAAGAAGTATCTTCAGCTGCCAAGCAATAACTTAGATAGTCATAGCTGCCGTCACCTAGTTCACACATGCTTTTTAAATATGTTTTGGCAGCATGCATTGTGGCTGCACAAAAGGAAAGTTGGCACATCAGAACGCACTTTGTTTGATCCGATTGTACTAGAGGCAATACCCAGCTGATATCTTCATCAAGGTATCTGTCTTGGTTTTAAGGAGCAATTCGAGCCACCGGAACAATAAAGTGACCCACACACATCCCCCCCACAAGCATGAGAATACAAGCACACATAAACACTAATTTCACCTGCATATGCAATTGTTCAGTTGTAAAATTGGAATCAAAGAGATGAATAGGGGATAATATGTGTGAACTATTATGTTTCTCAAAATGGGGTGCATTGCCCAGGACTTGGTCCTTGATAATAGACAAAACCAAATGTTCCTTATATAATATACCAAACATATCTCTGGCCAAAATGCTGCATTTCAGCTACATTCTCTCCAGTGCTCTGGTCAAAGGAGGAAAACGAATGCTTTCAGGCAAAGGGCCGGCAATCAGGCAGCTGAAGCCTCCAAATCTTACTCTCTATCACTGCAAAAGCCCATTTTGTGCATATGTAAAAGAGCACAAAATAGACCAAAATCATGGATTCACAAAATGCAAGAATAGTGCAGGTCGCCCTGTTTCAGCAGACAGCTTACTGTTTGTTTAATTACATAACCATTCATTTTCATCTTGAATATGAATAAATGGTTGAAAAAAGGTTATTAGAAGCTTAATTAATAATGCTTCAAACAGTGTCCATCTTAATACAAGAGAGACTAGCAAATAAAGACTGTATAGGCTTGCAAATATTTTGAAGAGTTTCTGAAGTTTGGCATCATAAATGCAGGTAAAGATCACCACTTCCGATGATGTGTAATCATCCACACAGAATAATACAGTGAATACAGAAAACCATCAAAACCAAACTGCTACTTGGAATGCAAATATCCAGAATGTGCTAACTAGTCCATTGATTTGTTTTCGCAAATAAAGAAAAAGAACTATCTTCTTCTAAAAAAAAAAAAAGTGAAACTTCTGTATGTGATTCTAGTGAAAGTGATTGGCTTCACATGGAGTTTTCCAAAATGGGGGAGTCAGCTGATCTGTACATTATTGGCACAAAACTAATACTTCCTGCAGTATTAATTCAATAATACTTCTTTCACAAACCTTCCTCCCAGGTTTATGAAAGAAAACAAGGAAACATTTTGAATTCACTGTCTTTATCAAAAATTCAATAAAACACATAATGAAGACATAGGGGGAAAAGATTAAAAAAAACCACCTCTCATATAAGTAGGTGGAAGTATTGATATAGAAGATGCTGCCAATTTATCTAGCTAGTTAATTATGATGATAAATAGTCCATTCAAGACAGGGATGTCCATTGGAGGGACATTAATTAAGTCAAGAAGATGGCCATGGCCATGACCCTAAGCTTGAAGCCCCGCCCTTTTTAACATTGGCCATGTAATGTATGTAAAAAAGGGGTGAGGTTTTGATTGCATGGTGCTGACCATTATCTTGACTTTTCTTAAGCCCTCCTCCTTTGTGGATTCCCCTGAATCAAGAAGACTTTTTCTTTAATAAACCACTTCTAGGGACAGTCACAGAAATAAACAAATAAATACTTTCTTTCAACAGATGCCAATACCATTTGAACACAAGAAGCAAGCCTATGTATATATGTCAGCCCTGGGACTTAAAGCCAAAGTCTCTTCTTTCCTCCCTTTCAAGACAATGGACTTTTGGCTATTCTCTTCCTAGTCTTGAAGATTCAAGGCATCAATTTCATGCTTACAAAATACTTCTGTCTGGAGTGATCACTCCAGTTATAGTCCTTACATCAGCTGTCCATCATGCAACTCTGAGCCTATATAGAAACAAAGATCTCTACAGCTGAAGATCTGAGTGTAACTCTAAGTGATTCCCTAGTTTAGGACTTAAAAAAAAAACAATCAAGTTAGGAGAGTGTTCAATATGGTTGATAGATTGGGTCATTGTCAGTCCCTCCACTCACTGTCTTCCCAACTTGCTACCTAGAGTAGAGTTCACTTTTACATTTTCTCGGTATAGCTCCCTGGAAAACCATCTTCTTTACTATCCAACTGTCAGAAGTCTTCAAACAGAGGTATTGAGATTGGTGGGCTGTTACTCTAACAGCTACTATTCATGGTTTTCTTGAATAAATACTCCCATGACACCCTGCTTGTAGCCTTGTTCTGAGAAAACATCCAAACAATTGTACTCTCCCAATACCTTTCTCTAAAGATCTCCCAGAGAAAGAACTTTATGATTACCATCCACTTTGTACATTTTGTTTTTTTGTTTCAATAGCAAAGCTAAAACAGAGCAGACCACGGCAAATAATAGATTCTAATAGGTTCTCAGAGCAAGGCATTGCAATGGTGGCCACCTGAAGATCCTGAGGACTGCCTCAATGCAAGGAACATGTTAGAGAAGTGGTGCTAATAACAGCTAGACTGGTAGGGTTAGGAAAAGCCAAGAAGGCAGGGCCAAGAGAATAGTCCAGGCTGAACAGATGTGATATAGCAAGAATAGACCTCTTTTCACAATCAATGTAGCTTCTCAAGTTCCTCCTGAAAAAAAATCTCAGTTTTTTCTATAAGAAATTACTTTCTTAGCCTGCTCAGCAGGGAAGAAGCTCTTTGAAAAGTGTCTCCACCTTTGAGGGTCTTCATGACTGTGCTGCTCCTCTGGAAAGGAATAAATTATTACAGTAAGGGAATAATGGAATAATCTAAGAGAGATCTCCCTACAAAATTCCTTTTTCTTATATTTATCCCAGAAAACATTTTTGAAAAAGAATGAAAGAATTGAACTGAGCTATGGACAACCCCACCTGGCCCTTTTAGAAGGCCATGAAGACTTGGCTCTTTCCCCAAGCTTAGGGGCCAGTCTGTTTGAGCTCCAGTGTGGATGTACAGTATATGGGTTTTTAAAGTGACTCAATTTGTTTGTGTTTGTGTGCTTAATATTGTTGATGTTTTAAATGGACTGTTGACTACCCAGAGTTTTGTCAGATAAACAAACAGCCTTACAAATTTGATTAAGAAAAAAAAGAAACTATTTATCACTATCTAAGAATAAGAATCTAGGGAAAGGGATTAATATAAAATTACCTTTTGTAGCCCCTTGAGTTTAACATTTGTTTTACTCCTACCTCCTCTGGTCAAGTACAGGAAGTTATTTAAGTGTGAGCCAAACAATATGTCTATAACTGCCCTTTGCACTCATTGTTAAAATTAAGTTCGTTTTCAGTTACTTTTTTAAAATCTATATAGTCATCCTATCTTCATCCAGCTGAAACTGCTAATATAACTTCCCCTTGTCTTACATGACAAATGGTCATCCTTCCAAAGTGGAAGTATGTTAGCCTCTTCTAATTCTAACTTCCTGCATGAGAAGTCTCCAGTTTCCCATAAACAAGTATTAGTCATTGCTCATACACAGAATAAAGCTGTTTCCTTCTTTCCAATAAAAGCCTACAGTTTTAACAAGTTCTTGTATTAGAAAAGCATAAGAAGGTAGCAGGATATTATATATATATATATATATATATATATATATATATATATATATATATATATATATATATATATATATATATATATATATATATATATATATATATATATATATATATATATATATATATATATATATATAGTCATTTCTTTCACAGCAGCTTCATATGCAAACATTTCTTATTAATAGTTTTGCCCAGTTCTTTCTGAACATAATGGGTAGACAACCTCTTCTAGACTCATTTGTAAAATGTTGAAGTCATGAAATGGTTGGCGTAGGTAATCTGATGCATAACAATGGTTTGATATGGTCACAGAACATCCACTAACCAGAAGGCAAATTATTAAGATTTGTTTCTGCTACTTCAGATTATCTTTGCATATTTCCATCTCATCAACTGGCTGTTCCAGTGAAAGATAATAGAGTTTTAAAAATATGCTATAAAAATTAGAAGTAAATCATGTTAACAAAACTGATGGGGAAAAATATTTATACCAGACTTAATTTTTGCATTGAAAAGATATCTGCTTTTCAAATGTACACCTTAAACATGTGGTTTCATGGAAGCCTCCAACAGCCATCAAGAGTTCATGCCCAATTATGATATCTTAATATTTTCCTTTTTTCTCATGTCCTGATTTATTTATATTCTGTTTCTTTTAAAATATTTCTAACTCATTTTTTCTGGTGACAAAAATAATGCCCAAACTTGTAGGATTTCAACTGTCCAGGATCAGATTATTTTTAAGACTACTTTCTAAAATGAAGCGTAGTTTACATTTTTATATTTTGTATGTCTAGTGATTTTAGTTTTTATTGCTTTTTAATTCTTTAATGCATAGTTCTAAAATTCTCGAGGCTAAAACATTTAAAAAATGGTTGTTGGAATTGGGTATGACTAGTTTAATGAAGAGAAGTACTGGGGTGATATGATAGCAATGTTCCAATATCTCATGGGTTGCCACAAAGAAGAGGGATTCAAGCTCTTCTCCAAAGCACCTGAAGGCAGGACAAGAAGCAATGGATGGAAACTAACCAAAGAGAGAACCAACCTAGAACGCAGGAGAAATTTCCTGACAGCTAAAACAATCAGTGGAATGACTTGCCTCCAGAATCGTGGATGCTGCAACACAGGAAGGTTTTAGGAAGAGACTGGACAACCATTTGTCTGAAATGGTATAGAGTTTCCTACCTGAGCAGGGGCCTGGACTAGAAGACCTCCAAGACCTCTATTATTCTGTTATTCTTCAAGGAAGCAGACAATCTAATAATAAAGTGGGTTGCATAATAAAAGACAATCTCAGTAAAAAATTAATTCAATTTTATTTGACTGAGTGCTTTGGGTACAATCACTGGGGCTTACTGCAATCCTCTGTGGCCCCGTATTGTTAGTTGTCCTCATTTGTAGGAGTTTTGTATAGCAAGCAAGAAAAAAAAGACAGAACATCATTATTATAAAACCACAACTTTTGGCAAGAGGACTTGGATAACTATAGAAACTGTATCAAATGTAGTCTAGTAGGGTTCTTCCATACTGCTTCCAATGGTATCCACAAAGGAAAGTTGGAACGGGGAAAACAGTGGCCACAAAGTTGCAATCCAAATTTACTCAATAGTTCTTGATTTATGACCATTCATTCAAAAATGGTTTGGGAGTTATCACAACAGTGAAAAAAGTGATTTATGACCCATCCTCAAAGGTACAACCGTCACACCATCCCATGGTCATGTGATCATGATTTGGATGCTTGGCAACCCGCTTGCATTTATAATAGTTGCCGCATCTTGCAGTCACATGATCAAGAATTGCGACTTTCCCATCTAATTTCCAACAAGCAAAGCCAACGGGAAAAGCCAGATTCATTTAATGACCACGTGATTTGCTTAACGACCATGGTGATTTGCTTAACAATCAAAGTAAAAGTGGTTGCAAAATCAGGTCATGTGATAACTTGTTTAACAACTGCATTGCTTAACAATCAAAATTCCAATCTCAATTGTGGTTCTAAATTGAGGACTAGCTATATGCATGTGGAGTGTTTACACGCGTATTATACTGCAATGCCATGTCCATCATATTGTTTGCAGATGCCACTGGCTACTTTCTTCTTTATATGAAACTTGTGTGTTCAATAGGAGAAAGAGATTCCTTTCCACTATGGAACAGCAAAAGATTAAAAGATCCTGTGCTCTGTCACTCCCTTTCTAAAAGTAACATCAGCAAAACATAACCATAAATTCCCAAAAATGTGTTTAGATTTCCTCCAAAAAGTCATTAAATAATGAGAAGCATTCTGCTGAGGTACAATCTCATCACTTTGCAAAATTTATCTAATGTAAGTTAATCAAGAGATACCAATTTACCTTTGAAAAGAAAAGACAGTCTTGCAAAAGACTCTTCTTAGATAGAAGGTGTCAAAATGAAATTGAAAGTCATCCAAACAAACAGAATAAACACATTTTTTTCTTGAACTGGACCTAAACCAAAACCATTAGGATTACTTGTTCAGGATAAGTGTTCAACTAAACCGCAAAACATGATTGATTAAAGTAAACACATATACTATAATCAATAACTGGGAAGATTCATACATTTCTGTTTCTATGCAGGTTTCTATATTCTGCCCACTGATAAGTTTGGTCCAGATAGCATCAATATTGGAGTAGAAGTAAAATTCTCCTGTAAAACAAAGCTTAGTTGGTTAATAAACAGGTCTGTATAAAGTCCTTTTCTTTCTTTCCTTGCTTCTCCACTAGTTGCATCTGTCACTTTTCTACAATTAAATTAAACCTGACAAATAAAACAAGCATTTATTTGTTAAGTATGTAGAAATTATATTTTTCTTGCAATTATTTGTAATAATAATTATTGTCAATTGCAAGTTGTAGACGTGCTAGTTCATTCCCCTCTTTTCTTTGTTGAAATGATCATTAAAAATAGCAGTTTAACCACAATCACCCCTTACAAATATACAAGAAATGCAGTTCATTTAATGAACAATGAATAAGCCTCCTATAAAGTATTCAAGGTACAAACATGAAGGCATGCTATGCAGCAATGAAATAAAATTACAAAATATAGATAATCCCCAAAAAATGATCATTCCTTCCTGATAGGGAAAATTAAGAAAATTAATTAAGAGTAGAAAAGTTGGATCGTTACAATATAAAAAGAAGAGGTAGCAATCATCCTATTCACCACTAGAAAAAGCAGCAACCTGAATTTGGAACTGCCAAAAGCTTTATTATCTGCATTTCTTTTAAAACTGTCAGAGAATATGCATAATTCTTGGTAGAGTTCTACCTGGCAAAGCACCCGGGCCATTCCATACAATCACTGTCCAAGAAATCTGTCTGTAGACCTTTGTATGCATCACCAGCCAAAAAACGACCACAAAAACAGTATTAGAGATAATTCCCTTTCACTCGGCATCTTTTTCCTTGGCAGGTAATTTAGGGCAAGCCATTCTTTTTCATACTTTCTTTGGCATTCATCTTTGATATGAAGACATACAGCACTGTACAGTTAACATTTTAGAGAGATGCAATCAACTAGAATTTGTTCAGGTACCAGGAAGTGAGAAAATCTAATCTGATCCATAGAAATTAAGGAAAGCTATAGATTACATTTTTTTCTCAATGTTCGTAATACATTGCTGCCTCCAAAATAATTAGTTCTGAAAAATATATTATGGAACAGTCACAAACTGTGTTGGATATTCAGATTTATCGAAGCTTAGAATTTACATCATTAAAGATTTCACAATTCTGGAGGAAAAATTCAGCACATCTATTTATTCTAATGAAAACCAGGACACAGTTTCTGTAAAACATAGAATGCTTATTTTCATCTGAATTTTGTTTACAAGTTTTATTTATTTATTATATTTAGCCTCTTAGCAGCCCTCGCCTTGAAGCTGATGTGGGACCCATAAACTGGCTAGACTGATTTCTGAGAGGGCACTGTTGCTGACCTTGGCCAGCCAGGTCTCAGTAATACTTGCCAGATCCTCCTGCTCATCCATCATCAGGTTATGAATAGATGTGATCTTGTTACAAAGAACTAGTTGGTTAAGTTATCCAGGTAAAAAACCAGGAGACTTAAGTTCTTGTCCCATCTCATGCACAAAACCAGCTGGGGTATCTTGGGCTAGGAAGGAGGCAATAGTGAACCACTTCTGAAACATTGCTAAGAAAACTTCATGATCTAGTAGTCCAAGCAATCACTAGGGGTCGAAAACTGGCTTTAAGGTGCACACACACACATACACATAGTCATCAAGCTCTCAGTATTTTAAAGTAGATCTGGTTCAGAATGGAACAGTGCAAAAATTACTGGAATGTGACTCTATTGATGTAGTGCATCTGGAAAACCTACTAGAGTTTCCAACTATTCCCTCTTATTCCAAACAAAATCAAGGGAAGGTTATTTGGAGTTTCTTTTTCATATTTTCTTCTCTTCTTCCAGAACTGAGTTGCTTTTTGTTTCCCTACATTTCCTTTTGTTGCTCCTATACCTTCTTCAGAGGTATCTCCTCATTCCTCTACATAAACAAACCTGGTGTTTAACATTAGCCACTTAAGGCCAGGTGAATCATCATCCAGACACCAGGTATCCACAATAGAGCTGCTAAGTCAGAAGCACTAGGTTGGAGACCCCCTTCCCAAAACAGCCTAACACACACACACACACACACAATCTTCCTCAGCCCATTAATATGCCACAACAAGCTGCACCCCCTATCTTCCAAGCTCTATGCTCCTCCAACATGAATGTTAGTCCAATCACACAAGCTACCTATTCACTACAAGCAGCCTATGGTCACAAGGTCAACAGTCTAAGACACTCACACCAGCTGCACATATATACAAATAAAATATTGGTAGGCACAACCAATTCTGATTGTCCTCCTTAGCGGTGAGGTTAATACAATCAAATGATCTAAAATTATATGGGGTCTGCTGAGAGGAGGAATAGATTTATAAACTGCCTTTCAAATTAGAAATGATTCATTCATAACACTTCACATTTATTCCATCAGTTACACAAATAATCATTCTGAGCTTTTTGTTTACTATCCACATTTTTATTTTTTTATATCTTATTAATTTATTTGATTGATGTATATCCCAACTTTACTTTCTACAATAAGGGTCGTGTGCATGATACTCTCATCTCAATTTTCCCTCAAACAACAATCCTGGGTGCTTAGAAAGGGCTACTGGCCTATGTCAACCAACCAGCTTCCATTCCTATAAGAGGACTACAATTCAGGATCTCCCAGTATCTAATCCAGTTCCTAAAATTTTGGAGGCACCAAAGAAAGTGCACATTCCAAAAAATAAGTATGCTCTTCAATTTAATTCACAATTCACACTGTGAATTAAGCCACTATAGTGAAAATGAGGGGGGGAAAGTGACATTCTTTTCCAATTCTGCTCAAAATCAATATTTTTTTCAAAGTGATATACAAAATCTTTTCCAATATAAAAATCATAAAGCAAAAAAACAACAATTCATCTGTTTCAGTCAGCTACTGTATTAGAGTAATCAGTGGAAAAACAACAAACACCTATCTTACTTCAATTAAACGCCAACTTGTAACAAAGATATTTTAAGAAGGGTACAAATTATATCTTCTGAGGGGGATTTCCAAGGGTTCTACAATGCTATCTTGAAGTTCCTGTCTTTCATCTCTGCCAGCTACCAGTGGGCACATCAGCAGGCGTCCACTGTTTCTTTCTCACAAATTCATATGTGCAAAGACCATATTTTAGCAGCTTGGTCCCCTACCATATTGCACTTGAAGGATCGTGATGTGTAATAAATGTTAAATGGCTCAAACATTTAATTATTTCTAAGCAATTGACATTGCTTTCAAAAGCAGCTCCTAATAAGTATAAACTATGTGTTGTATTAATTTTGAGACATGTCTAAACTAATAAAGATACCCGAGGACCCATGTCTTTAATTATGCTGCCAGGATATCCCCAATTACAAGTTCAGTTTGAAACTAGAGTACAATCCAAAGTATTCAGGGTTTGTGGCAGTGGTGGGATTCAAATATGTGAACAACTGGTTTTCTGTGTGGATGCCACTTCCGGAAGTCCAGTCTGGGCCTGGGCAACAAAAAATTAGCTACCGATTCTGCCAAAGTGGGGCGAACTGGCTGAATCCCACCACTGGTTTGTGGTCAAAACCAGGCACCTTAAATTGTTAATTACAGATGAACAGATAGACCAGGAAAATGCTAGAGCAGTCCTGAAATCAGCCACTAATCAGTACAATCTGTTTTATCTGAGACAAGATATGAAAATTAAAGAAACAAAACAAATATTAGGTAAATATTTTCTAATATACTATATGCTTGTGATATGATAATATGTTCATTTAAGACAAGCAGTTGGTGAAGTCATGGACTGAATCCAGCACATGGCTCTTCTGTTCCCAGAATGGCCCTTTCCTGATTTCCAGGAAAGATTGTACAAAACCCCCTCAACTTCTTGGATAGTCTAGAACAGTGATGGCGAACCTTTTAGAGACCGAGTGCCCAAAAACTGGCCCCGCCCCTGCTCCATCCCTGCCCCGCCCCCATTCCGCCCCCATCCCACCTGCCTGAAGGGCCACTCACCGCCTCCAGGGCCCACTGCAGATTGCCCAGGCAGCCCAACAGTGCCATGGCAGCCATGCCCTCTGCCCACGCCCTGCAGCATCAACTGTGTGCAATGGGGCGTGAGGGCAGAGTCTTGTCTACGCTGCCTGGCTGCCATGTCCTTGGCTGCACTGCTCCGTGTGGGCCACGCTTGGGGGCAACTCTCATCCAGGGGGGCTGCTGGTGAGGAGAGGGTCATGGGGGAGGCAAGGCTGGGGCAATGGCACGTGTGCCCACAGAGAGGGCTCCGAGTGCCGCCTCTGGCACCCGTGCCATAGGTTCGCCACCACTGGTCTAGAACATATTGGACTTCCCTTAAAAACTGCAATAAAAACAATACTAACAAGAATGATATGCTTTAGAAACTTAAATTCACAATTTATATTCCACAATCTAAATAATAAATAATCAAAATACCTCTATGTGCAGAGTTCAGAGGTGTTAATATATCAGGGGGCAACTCAATTCCCCCATCTCCTTCCTACATAGCTTTATGGCAATTGTTCCATTAAATCATAAAAGGCCCAAGTTAGTCTTCTTTCAACTTGCTGACTAAACCTGATATACTGTATTATAAAAGCTACCATACATACAGGCACTACTGAATAATTTTATTGACTGTCTATGCCTTCTGCTTTCTTTATAACAACCCTGAACATTGTTAAGTATTGCCTATATATCACATGAAGGGCACAACTGCAATTTTTAAAAACACCCAACCCTAGTTAAATCAAAAACAACTTCCATTGAACTTAATGGAATTATATCAATGTAAAATAGACAGAAGTACCTTGTGTCCTAGAAGCCTCAGCAATTTGGTGTACACTGGGTAAATAGGCTGATATGGTAGAGTCTTTCTGAGGTTGTTTTTATCTGTTTTTTTATTTATCAATTTGGAGTTAGCTTCTCCCAACTAAGTGCGTCCGTTTCTAACTGGTCTTCAGTGCAAGTATACTTGACTGAGGAATATCCTCTAGGATCATTAGTGGTCCTATATTATCATTTTGAAAGGGAGAAAAAGGTAAATGTAATTGTTTTAGGACTAACAAGTGAAAATAAATGTATTCATTTTGTTTTAAATTACTCAAAATATGTATATTTATTTATAGAGTTGGTGCTTCGGGAACTCAAAGTTCTGCAATATTGATCTGGTCTTCTTTGTTTTGAGATTAGGTCACAGATATCTCAATAGTTATTCATTATAATAATATAATGAGATATTGCATCTTGGAATGTCAATAAGATGGTGCTTTTGGACTCAGAGGCTTTTTCTGTGCTTTCTAGAATTAGTTTACCACTAAGGAAAGCAAGAGGCTGGATCAGATTGGCTCTAAACAAAGCTTTAAGGTTTAGTTATTATTAATTTTATTTCTTTTAACTTCTCTGTGAAGCCAGTCTATCCCTTGTTCAGATAAATATATTTATTCCAAGCACTAAGGTGTTCACACTACAGGTGTTTTGAGTATCTTAGGGAAAAAAGAAAATAAGAATAAAGTTCATTGTTTCCCTAACAATTTGCAAGAATATTTGAAGCAGAAATTGAAGTTTTTGTCATTTGCATGGCAAGGGGGAAACGGGAAAAGAGGAAGTATTGTTAGGTTTTGTAATGTAAAAACATAAGTATGCTGTTATTTATGTAATTAGTTATTGCTTTCATTATGGGTGCAGTCTTAATGGTTATAGTATTTATGTATAATTACCTTAATATTCACTGAAATTTCCAAGTAGCTCCCTAATTAACTGTCTCAAATATATAATTACATTGCATCTTTACGCAAGACTTGCCTAATTAATGTCGTTACACCACTTCTTTTGTGAATGTGCATTATTAAACGCTCTTTGCATCATTCTTTTGACTTCTTGTAATTCATGCTTTATAAAAATTAAGCCCCTGAATTAGAAACCTTCCTGAGTAACCATCTCCCACCACAAGCACTGGATGACATCTTGCTTTGAACAAAGCAGCAAACTTGGTGGGCCTCATTATCACTCTTGGGCACAAAATGTTCTCTCAGGGAAATAACAGGCATCCCAGGTGTCATTATCTTTCAACAGGAGATGGAAAATACAGGTACGGAGTGGGAAAGAGCTAGCTGATAGCAGTGACATCAAACTTTCTCAGGCTAGAATTCATACACAAAACAAACTCACTTTGAGAATAATAAAATGGCTCCACTCTAGTCACAGACCTAGTTGGCCAATCAACTACCCAGAAAAATAATACATAGATAGGAACATTTGAAAATTCTTCACATATGCCTCAGCATATGGAGGCTAAAGAGTTTCCTACCTATTGTGGCTTCTTCAGCTTACTAGAGTTAAACCACCTGTATTAATTCAGCCACTGTCTGATCAAACCTAATATAATCAACAATGATTAGCAACAGTTCTGGATTATACCCAGTAATATCAATCAAAACCAGATCCTAGGAGGTACAGCATCAGGGTGTATCCTCTTCTATTTTAATTGCCCCTTTCCTCTCCATTATCATAAAACAGGGATAGGAAAACTACCATCCATTTATTTATTTACGTATTTACTTATTTGTGTATTAAATTTATATGCCGTCCATCTCACAGTTCAAATCAACTCTGGATGGCTATGCATATGTACCCTTTTAGATCCTCCTGAGCCCTTTGAAATCCTACCACTAATAGTCAGCAGCAAGCCATCAAAAGTAAGATGATATTTCCCACTAATGTTCAGACCTTTCCCTCCCCACCCGCCCCCCCCCAAAAAGCCATTGGAAAGGGGATCCAAAATTCCAATAAAATCATAAAAGGAGGGGGGAGCCCAACCCTATCCACTTGCATGATGTCAGGTGTGAATGCCCTTTCAAAAGTATTTTGTGCAGTCTCCAACTGACAGTCAATTGTCTTGCAATAAAGAATAGCTTAGACTGAATGGATGTTGCTGGACTGAGAACCGAGAAAAAAAGAAGCATTGGATAAGTGTGGAAGCAAATGATGTGCTTTCTGCTGTCTATGGATTTAAAACTTACGCCATGGAACATGAGGAAGGCAAGATTTCCTTTTTTAAAATTTTGTTTAGGTTTCTGTCTTGTATTCTAACTCTGGGTGTAGCTCTGAAAACCCTGACTTTTCCAGCTAAAGTTCATTTGATCTTCTTTCTTCCTTCTCAATGTTCCTATAACTTTGCTTTTTTTGCACTAGCATGGAGTACCCCTCAGCTTAATCTACCTGCTCCCCTAAACTCTTGAACAGCTGCACAGAATATGGGACAAAATATCCCACAAAATATTTTTTCTTCTCTAGTTATTTTTTCCCCCTCATAATTCTAAGAAAAGAATGGGTAGCAAAACAAAAAGTGACCAGAGAAACATTTAAAAATAAACTGAAACTACATCTTTTTGGAAACCATTTTTGCACCTATATTCTTTTTTAGTCTGTGAAGTTGCCTTCCTATTACCTGTTCTTTCTTTTTTCCAGTTATTTTATTTGCCCTCAGAACTTCATGCCATCATTAAATGTGAATAACTGTACATCACTGCAACATTCTGGTGATGATATCAACTTTTATTGGATGTACAGTTCAAGAGGAAATAGTAGCAGTAACTGGGGAGAGGGACAAGACTGGAAAACCATTAACCCAAGAAAAATAAAACCATGAGACAGAGGGGTTTTTTTAGAAAGCATCCACACAATATCATGAGAAATNGAGAAATGGCTACACCAGCACCACTTAGCATTGTTTCTAAATCTAAAATAAAAATGGACTATGCCACACAGTCCCAAAATTATTCCCAAGAATCTCAAACAATTCAATTCTCATATGCATGTGTTGGCAATCAGATAGGTCTCCCTCAAAAAGTAAAGTTGCCTAAGTACAAAATGATATAGCACTTAAATCAGTATAAACTGAATTCACTTTATTGAGTCAAGTGTCATTTTAATAACTCTTTATAAAAATTCTAGTATGATCCACCTGGAACTAACAGTAACAACAACAACAACAATTTCAAGTGCCAGTTCACAATGCCTGGATAGTGGCTTCTGTTCAGCTGGTGGGTTGCAAGTTGTATAGGTTTAGCGTAGAATAATAATGTCTATGATATCTTTAAGCACTTGTTTCATAAAATAACAATGCACTGCTACCACTTTGACTAGATTGTATTTACAATCAGAGAAGTGGTGGAAACATCCATTTCATCATGATGATACTATCAGCAGCAACAGCTATTAATAAAGGGAGGTTTCCTAGAATTTGATAGGTGTGTCATGGAATATGTTTCATCAGAGGTCTCCCAAACTATATTTTTATGATCGGATAAGCAATGCATTAAAATACAGCCTTTGGGCCTTCCTGTGTTATTGCACTGGAAATCAATTGTTGATCAGTTCTGGTACAGGATTAGATAAATGATGGAGGGCACGAAATTCAGTAAAAGGTAACATTGTTATAATGATATCAAAGATCAGTTGAAATGTAATTTCAAAGCTCCTTTCATACTGGGAAATCTAACATGGTAGCCTGCCAAAAATAGCTGGAATGAAAACAGACAGGTCACCAAGGACCCTAGAAACAAAATGGTTAGTGGGGTGATTCTTCCTGCATAGATTATTTTATATCAAGAGAGCATGTGCTCCTTATTTTAATGCTCCTGCTCCTTTATTTTAACAATCAAATATACATCATGAAAATACTGTGGGTACTTAATACCTCACTCCAAGTGATGGAATGATAAAAATAGCCCCCACTTTCATTCTGTTGCAAAGGAAGCACCATTGAATTTAATGGCTCCTTCTTTAGTAAAAATCAAAGGATTTATTTCAGGCATAGGGGGAAATCATATACTTGCCTTTAAACTGACAAGCTGTATTCAAAGATATTATATTCCTAACTAATCAGCCTAGCTGATATATGTTCATTCAATAAACAGCAATCTAAAAACACTGGAAGTTTTTAAGAAGAGACTGGACAGCCATCTGTCCGAAATGGTGTAGGGTTTCCTGCCTGAGCAGGGGGTTGGACTCGATGACCTCCAAGGTCCCTTCCAACTTTATTATTATTATTATTATTATTATTATTATTATTATTATTATTATTATTATTATTATTATTATTATTATTATTATTATTATTATTATTATTTCATAATAATTGAGATAAAATGGGTGAACTGTGGAACAAATATTCTTTACTGCATGTACACTAAGAGTTACCAAAATAGTCAACCACTGGACATCTGGGAGATAAAACCTCAGCAGGAAAATACAGCCGAAGAGAAGATTCATGATAACAGGAAGCATTAACTATGTCAAAACAAAAGAGGTAATAGAACCAGCCACAGTGAATAAGTTCACCCATCAACATAAGTTCCTGAGGAATCTTCGGAGACTAGTGAGACAATGTCTACTGTCCACAACTAGCAGCATCCATGTATATGTAAAAAAAAAACACTTTTAACCTTTTTTTTTTGTTACCTCATCATTACAATGTTTCCCATAATGTAATCCTTCACTCATTTAATAGTGCAAAGAGAATTCAGGAATTCATTTTATGCCGGTAAGTTTGAAACCAGTTTGGAAATATGCAGTCCAATTTTAAAGAACTACATAATTGATGCATATTCTGTGACCCTTAAAAACATAAACCTTCAGTATATTAAAATGGTTCAGTTTTGCTTGGTTTCTGAATACTTAAGCATAAATTCTGACATATTATTCATACGGCAACATATTATTCCTTGTGTGAACTCATTTTCTATGTAAGACATGTCTTATACTAAGTCATCTATTCCAATTTGGTCTATTTTGACTAGCAGTTGGCTTCTAGAAGTCTTTCTTATCACATGTTTGTTAATCCTTTAAGTGAAGATATCAACAGGTACAGTGCGGCCTTCAGCATGCAACGTTCTGTACCTCCTGTATGACTGAACTAGCATCCTTCTACTTGTTTGCAATTTTATCTATCACACAGTAGTTAAGGACTTGGAATATTACCACTGAAATCATATCTGGTTACACCAACAACATTCTTATTAAATGTGGGGGCCCTCAACACTTAATGAACACTGGAGTCAAAGCCACATAACATTTTCAGCTCAATGATAAAAGTAAAACTGCCTTGTGTTAAAGCCCACCTGCTATTCTTCAGCCTGGCAATCCCATCTGTGCCATTATACAAGTGTGAAAGGAGGGGAACATGGATATTCTCTCCCTGCAATGCAGTCACGCTCTTTGGTAGGGAAAACCCCAGGGACCAATCAACAGCCACTCAAACTTTGAAAGTGCATTTTCCTGCGACCTGGGGAACATCTATTATGTTTCTCTGAGGATACACTGAGGCCCTTTGTGACTATTTTTGTAAATCGGTTAATTATGTAAATCTCAGTCGACTTTCCCAATAACTGACCTTATCTTTTGAAAAATAATTTTTATATATTTATATAAACCCAGAATAACAACCGGTTATCTAGGTACCCATTAACTTAGACAGTCCTCACTTTCCTCAAAATTAAAGCACATCCCTAAAAGGTAAAATGGAATACATATTACAGCTTTGAAAAAAACCTCTGAAAGAAGACACAGTATGACTTTTTTGAAACAGAGGGGGGAAATGTACTATAAAATGTTTGTGATCCTTCTAAGCAACAAGATAAAATTCAGTGACGTATGTAGCCTGAGACCCAATAGTTATTTAAAAAATCTGAACATCAAGCATTAATATCCCAAGGAACCCTGAGATATGAAGTTTATACTTTCATAATAGAGAACATATTCCAGTACTGGATTAGAGCAGACTGTTTTTCTGATTGTAAGGAGAGAGCCAGAAGTTGGCATCGCTGAGTACCAGCTGAGACCCATACTTCAGCAAGCTCCTCTGATGACTACCAGAAGGACTTAGCCATGTGGCTGCTTCTCTTGCCATTTTGCCATTTTTACCTTCTCATCTCTTCTGTCCCTCTATCCCAGCTGGGAAAGGAACAGACAGGCATTTGTCTTCCTTTTATCTCTAATCATCAATGGAGATCTGTTCCATATGAAGAACAGGAAGGAAATTGGGGGGATTAGTGGAGAGAGACCTATGGAGGACACCTTGCTCTAGGGCTCCCCAAGTATTCTTCAAGGGAATGTTCATCTTTGTCACAGAAGCGTCTAGTTATAGCTACAAATACTTATCTATGTTTGCCAATTTCAGGGTTCATCTTACTATTTTAAAATTAATTGCATCAATGAAGAGAGGGGAAACTGCAGTTTTCCTGCCACCAAATCCTAACCTCAGTCACATTGCTACAGTCTACAGTAACAATCAAAAACAAACCTTAGATGTTCTCTTCAGCTTTGTAGTAAAAGGTCAGTTTTCTGTCCTTAAGAAATTAGGGTTTGTTGTTTTGTCTGTGATAATTGACAAAATGAGGATTTCTGCCATTGCCTTTAATACTTGTTATCTTTTTTAATAAATTCCTAGAAAATCTTAAAAAAAATAAAGGGTGCTAAGAAATTTTATTTATAAATGAACTATAAAACTTAATTATTTCCAATAATAATTTCACAGAGCGATATGCATTTGTACATATGTGTTAATAAGATCTCAAGACCACCCACAGGTATCACACATGGCCTAGAACATGAAAAGAATATCGGAGAAAAGAATATCAGAGAAAGATCTTGATAGAGGGAACCTGAGAGGAAAAAAATTCTCAGAGGTAGATACAATTGTTAATTTTCATGGGAGTCCTTGGAACATTTGTTGAATTTGTTTGGAGGAAGAGGAAGAGGAAGAAGACGAAGAAGTGTACTAAAAACATATGGGAAAATATCTGCATGCATGGGCTGTGATAGTCACATTTTCTTTCTGCTGCCATTCAGGAAGAAGACAACAAGGGCTTTGTTCAACTTGATCATCTCATCAAAAAACAAAAAGAGAGACAGATAAAGAATGAAAGTTGGGAGGCAGGAATAAATGGGTATGATCTGAATGCATATTTGTGTTACATCTAATACAACCAGCTTCATAGACGAGCAAGATCAAATAAATGGTAAAACCTGACAAAGGGAAGAATAGATGGTATGTGGAGCCATCTGTTTTGGAGGACACCCAAGTCTGTCTGAATCTGCCGGGCCAAACTACCAGCTATTCTAAGATCCTCCATTCCAAGAGTAGTCTCATACACATCCACACAATCAGCTTCTCTCACCAACACTTTGGCTGCAACTTTTTTGTGCAATTAAGTAATTTATTCCTTTCTTCTTCCTCCTGATTCTAATGAATCCAAGCCACAAACAAGCCCCAGTTGCTCCTATTCAAGGAGTCTGATTGCATCTGGCAGTAATTGCTGAAAATCCTGAAGAGGAAACAGGGAAGGAAAGCATATTGTTTGTGGGGGTAATAGGTGAAGACCTGCCTCTCTTGACCTATAATACATTAGTGTCAGTGAACATTTGGCAGCCTTCAGATGATTAGCAATGAAGATGAATCAAGCAAAAAAAAAAAAAAGGAGGTAAAAATCTGCCTCATCTGAATCACCAGAACTGCATACATTTGCATCTTGATGAGCTGTTCCTTTGTCTGTGTTTCTAATTATTATGACACGTTATGTCTTCATCACACAAGATTCTGATCTGTCTTGTTCAAAATGCATGTAAAAAAAATCCTGTTTATTGATTCAACATGTAACTTTAATTTTTATGTTTGCTTTAATTAAATACATATTTGCTTGCCTTTGACTTATGTCTCCAAAGGTTTTTTTTTTCTTGTGCTATTTTTTATTTTATCCTGTTGACAAACAAACAGGTAACCTTTATTATGTTCCAATTGCTTACTAAGGAAAATTGGTTTCCTTCCTTATAGTATTAGAATACAATTAGTCAAATATAGATAAAATACAGACCCTTCCTACAATAACTAAAATGTTCACAGAATTCGAGCACTTCTCATGACAAAAATTGAGGTCTCTTTGAGGTTATATCAGGGACCCAAAATTCTCCTAGTCATAACCGTCAGGGGTTTTAAGATTAATTTCATGAATATCAGTAATCTAGATATACTTCTCAAATTCCCCGTACCAATTCGTAGTTTTGGGTTTATCATGCTTCTAGTGGACCAGGAGATTCTTAGCACCCCTGCCCCATTTAAGGGGCACCCATACTCAGGGTCATTGTTAGGTTTTGCCGCCATTAACATGATTTTCCTGGGAAATATATAGTGTAGTAGTCTTCCCTTTGCTTTCTACAGAGAAAGCTCCAAACAGCATTCTTGAAAATGAAAAAGGTCTTCTGCAGTCGCAATATAAGCCTAAAATTGAAAATCAGGCTTGTCAGATGTTATATTTTTTCTATCCTGCTCTATGGAGTAGAGAGTTGGTCTCTGACAGAAGGCCACCTGAAGAGACTAGAACATTTGAAATGTGGATTTACAGGCAGGTGTTACGTATAAGCTGGGTTGACAAGATCAGAAATGAGGAGGTGGTAAGCAGCCTGGGAAAGCCAAGAGAAATCATCAAAACAATTAAAAAACGAAAGAATATTTCGGACATGTGATGTGACACCCAGAAAAATACGGCATACTCCATTTAATCCTCCAGGGAAAGATTGAAGGCAAACGAGGTCCAGGCAGAAGAAGAACATTATGGCTTTAAAATCTAAGGGACTGGTTTGGACAAAACTCAGCAGCACTTTTTCATGCGGCTGTTGATAAAAATAGGATCACCAACATGATTGCCAACATCCGATAAATGTATATGGCACAAAAAGAAGAAGAAGATATACTTCGTTTTATAGACAAGGCAAAGAGGTCAACTGTAACACCCACTATATGGGGCTGCTTTGGAAGATGGCTCAGCAGCTTCAACTGGTCCACAATAAGCTAACTGGGAGTAGCATATTTAGCAGGGCCTATACAGTCACTGCATTGCCTAACAGTTTGTGTCCAATTCAAAGTACTGATTATTACTTTAAAGTTCTATATAGCTTTCCACCTAGGTACCCATAGAACCCTTTTTCCCACCCAGATCTTTGTGAGAAAGTTTGCTGGCTGGACAATCAACACTATGATTGGTGACTGTCCCCTGCTCTTTGGAATACCTGCTTCCTAACTTAAGGAATAGTCCCATCTTCCCAATACACTTTGAACTTTAGTGTTCTATGGGACATATGATGATACTAAGGACTGCCTTAGTTAGTTAAATTAGATTTTATAAAAAATATCACTCTTCTTGGCTTTGTTGTTATTTTCTAATTATAAACTTCCTCAAGTCCTCCATGGAAATGGATAATTTAAATTATTGCATTAATAAGTAAAATTTTCTGGGGATTTACCTTACTGTATTGGATCAATCTATAGTTATTATTCTCTGCTTATCTTAAATAGCTAATATGCAAGTGCAATTTCTCCTTACCATATTTAAATATTTTAAAACTAAAAAATTAAGGTGCCTTTCCACTAAGAGACCCAGTTTTGACCACAGCAAGCTCCACAGACATAGATCATCCAGCACCATGATTTCTGTCAATGTTGCCTTTGAAACAGACTTCCAAGCTGAATTCTAGCAACCCTGGTTTAGATAGAACCAGGAAACCATTATATCCCTAAGTGAACACAGATACAGTCCTTCAATTTGCCTTGGCCTGAAACTGGATACTTACATTTTCTACTTTCCCTCTACTAAATCCTATGGCACCCCATAAGTCAGAGATCACTGAGCCAGCCTCCCATTTCATTCCACTAGAGACTGAGTTTACATGTTGAGGAAGGAGTGGAACTACTGTAAAATAATGTTCATGGTTTTCTATTACAAAGTTGTTTCCTAGGTAAAGTTTACTTTATATTCTTTTATTTTGTGTAAGCATTGAGTCTTCAACCTTCCTTCTAGAAATATCCTGTAATCTTCTAATTTTATGTTTTCTCTCTTTATTTTGCCACTGGTAAATCTACCTGCTAACATCACTAGCAGTAGTTCCTAAATTACCTTTAAAGGCAGCCCTCTTGCAATCATCAATATAAGAAACTTACCAACAATAACCATATTACTATACTTATTCAGAAACAAGTTATTCAATCTGAGCAAGTAGGGTCACTTTAACTTCCAAGACTATTTCCAATAGAATGAAAGTAAAGAAGGTACAATTTTCTCTAGGACAGGCTGTCTACCCAGTTCCCAGATCTGTGAAAAACTAAGCCACAGAAATCTCCATGTTCATTTTACTGACAGTACCCAAATAGCAGTTCAGCAAATGCAATAGACAAGGTAGAAATAGAGCTGAATATTACCAACTCCAAATTCCTTAATTATCTCATTCAGTGGCTTTGTAGAAATAAATGGGGACAGACTGAAAACCCACAGACCTTCATAACTCAATAAATTTATGGTAAAACAGAAAATTTTCAGTGGAGTCCTCGAATGACAATTCTGGAACTATTGTAACATCATGATTCCAACTCAAATTCAGCAGAGCTAGTCCAATAAGATACCATACAATAATTAATGGTATCAAAGCAAGTCTGGATATTCTGATACAGGAATTCTGTCCAGGAAAAACTGCTTGGCTGCCTCTTTCCTGATGTCAATCACTGTTGCTTGAGATAAAGAAATATTTACCGCTCTTATAATCTCACCATTTATGTCTGCTTGCCTGCTTCCCACTAAAAACACTTAGCATGTTTTTGCTGGGTTAATAACAATAAACACCTGACTTCATGGGCACAAACATATCATATTATCACACATATATTATTAGTAATTGTTGTGTTTTACATGCCAAGTTGCAGAAGTGCATATAACACCTAATACACGTGGGTTTGGATTCAGTTGTGTCTTGAGGATGCAGGAAGTGAAGTGAGCACTGCAATGCACCCTCCCCTACACAGTGTTCTCTTGCTGCCTACGTACCATGAGTACCATGAAAAATATCATTTAAAAAAATCACATAATAATGTTAAAAGTGTACAGTCATGGGGTCGCATTACTAGCTGTCCAGGACCACGTGCAGGGTGGGTTGGACATGCCTGTTGTAGACTGTGACACCAGAAGGTAGAAGGCCTGTAGGCCTTTATCAGAGAAGTATTTGAGTGAAGGTAGGAATCATCCTAGCCAGCACTGAAATTAGACCTGAAATTAATACTAGCCGAATCTTATGACCCAAAAGCGTTTTTTTTGTGCCTTATTCAACACTGGCTGTATAGAGATGTCATTTCTACCTTCTTTTATACACAGTCACTAATTATTATTTTTTCTTGTTATCCAAGTTATTTTAAGTGAAAATTATGGGCCCTGTAATGTCCAATATAAGTACTGTAAGGAGAAATTAATTTGCTTCACATTATGTCATGCATCATGTAATTTTCAGTTACAAACCAAACCATGATTGAATGTTGACACATCTACTACTCCAATGCCATGCATCATTATGAGAAATGCTATTAAAATGTATATACTAATTTATTTCAAGTTATTAAACATAATGTATAAAACCATGTTATAATAGAGGAACTAGCCTGTTGAAAAAAATACCCAATAATCTGATTAGTGTCTCTGGAGAGTGCCAGATTGGGAAAAACTGCATATATGTTGCTATATCACTTTTGAGATCAGTTTGCAAGATGAATATGAGAGCGAACTCCTCAGCAGCCAGAGTTTGTCTGCCTTGCCCTCTTTTTGGACCCTGAACAAGGTTGTTAGCAATGAATAAAATGCAGGACTATATTTTTCCATAAAGTCTGGCTGATCCAGTTTTTTCCAGGTGATGCTCTGTTGACTAGGAATTCTGGAAATTCTGGAAAATCTAGTCAAGTACATCTAGAAACCCGAATCTGTGTGACAGGGTGAGCTCCCATTCTTGGCCCAGACAATGGTTAAAAAATGGAGATGAGCACCGACCCCTAGAATCAGACACAACTGGACATGAGAAACCTTTAATTTTTATATATATCTAGAGGACACCAGATTGCAGAAATCTGGGATAGATTAATTGCTGCCTGTAAACTAAGCACCCTACTTCAATCTTCCCCAGACTAATGGCTCTCAAGGTCTTTGGTTGTAGAAGTCTAGTCTTTACAATATGTTTACTTCTGCCCCGCAAGGAGGGCATCAATTATGTGCAGAATAGTTGCATCTGTTTCTTTTCCACTGGACCTTTTGAAGGTCTTAGAGAATGTTTTTCATGTCTGCAGAGCAGCATAATAACTCTGGCCTTTAGTGACACTCTTATTTTCCCCCTTCCTGAGATATATTCAAATATTCTTTCAAAATCTTGTGATAATATAATAACAAGTTGCTGCAATCATACATACCATACCACATGTAATTCCTGGATGATATACCAGCACATATTGGGGAGTAACAGGGGTCACGCAAAAGAGGCTAGAAAATAATTACATTTTACCAGAACTATCCAACAGTCTTTGCTGCCTACATGATGCATTTATTTACACTGCAATTGACTGTCCTGCACTGACTTTTGAAGCAGCTAATCATAATAACTGCCTTTAAAAACACTCAAGAATGCCTAATGGAATGTTTAAACTTACAACAAATCTAATACTGCTTATGATAGAAGCAATAGATCTGTAATTCAAACGCATCAAGCAACCTATGGATATATAATTCCTTTTTTCTCTCCAGCTTGTCACTATCTGGGTTTTTCAAACATTTTTGTGGGACTCTCAAAAAACCACAAGGTTCCTCTGGACAGCAAAGATTTTGGTTCCTGAACACTTTTGTATCTTATAGATTTTTGGCTGCGAACACAAAAACAACCTATAGATTTATCACATACCATTTTATAGAAAACTTCTGTTTTTACACAATGGTGAAGTACATCTTTCAGTACCTGTTGTCTATGCTGCATTCATGAAAGAAACATATGAAAACATGGAATTGTTGTTGAAGGGCATCCAGTATACCAAGTACCAAGATCTAAGAGTAGTGGCTCTGCTGCTTGGGATGCAACCTAGTTATACCAAGTACTGTTGTTACATATGAAAATGGGACAGCCATGCAAGAGAGTCACATTGCATTAAAAAGAGATGGACACTCTGAATTTTGTTCCAAGACAGAAAAACATGACACATGAACCACTTGTTGACCAAACAAAAATATTTTTGCCTCCGCACACATAAAACTCAGACAGATTAAAAAATAATAATAAAGTGAAAGTTATGAAAAAGGAAGGGGAAGTTTTTGTTATTTGCAAGAATAGCTGATGCCAAGATTAAAGAAGGCATTTTTGGTGGTCCACAGATCAGATACTTTATCAATGACAAGTGGTTTGAAGATCTGTTAGTGAGGCCAGAGAAAATTGCCTGGAAAGCATTCAAGGATATTGTTGAGAAACAGACCCTTCCAGCCTCTTGATTGTATGTTACCTTGAGCCAAAGTGGTCCCACCTAATTTCATTTCCACAATGACAATCTTATGAGGTAGGTTAGGTTGAGAGAGAGTAATTGGCCCAAAGTCATCCCGCCAACTTTCATGCCTAATGGAGGCCTCGAACTTACTGTTACCTGATTTTTAAGTCAGCACCTTAGCCACTATATCAAACCGACTTTCTTCAATACCTTGAATAGCTGCGTAGTGTGCAGGTATTCAACATGCAAACTATTCCTCTCTCATGGTACTTTTCTTCCACTAAAAAGTTTTACCTGTTAGGATGCAACTAGAGGACCTCGGCCAGCAGAAAGAGGCAATTCCACGTTTAACAGCTAGTCCAATCTCTTTTGTTTTCAGCTGTAATCTCTGCAGTTATTTTGGCTGGTAAACAAACAGAGAGAAAGACACGATGAAGTGTAAGGAGAGATTTGCACAGGGCAGACAAGTGAACATTTAATTTATTTACCGCTCCTAACAGATACCTGGGGTGACATTTATTAATAAACGACATTATCAGATGTCTGATATGTCGCTCACAGAAATTAATTACCCAGCTCGTGGTAAAACCATAACAAGCCCGCAGTGCTATAACATTTATGCTAATTGAAAATGAGATAAGTGCTGTGGGTGCAATTTGCATTCAATGCAGTGTATTAATTATCTTCCGTTCTCTTCATGATAAATACACCTGACTGAATCACTCTGCTAATTTGCCAGGTAATAGAGTTATAAGTGGATTCCCTCAGGTGACCAAGCGAAAGCATCAGCCCTATTGGAACATCAAGGCATGGGTTTCAGCAAGGGATTCAGTGGGTTAGCAAAAACAAAAGAAAAAACGCTCAACCTTTCTCGCTTTTCCATCTGTATTGAGTTCAAAAGCACAGCAGCAAAACCTTTTCATTGCCCCTTTTTGTAGAATTTTTGAAATACAGTTTAAGCACTTTTAAATAAGAGAGGGGGGGAGTCATTTCATTTAATGGTTTGGGCACTGGGTTCATACTTCAGAAATCTGAGTTTGATGTTCTTGAAATCAGCATGCCCTTTCTCTTAATTTACAATATTGCATTTGAATAAACCCCCTCCTGTGGTGAGACCTAGTATTTAGCAATGATGAACTTTTGCTTTCAGTGAATTTCCTTTCTAAAAAAGATATCACAGGGATACACGTGGCAGAAAGTTATACCTAGCCAGTCTTTCTATACCATTAAATTTTCAGTATTTGGGACCAAGGCACATATTCAGTCCTGTTTATATTATTATTTATAACATTCAGGGTGGTATGTATTATTTCTCCCATCCTCATTTCACCATAAAAGTAACCTTCTAAGGCACTGTTTCTCAACCTTGACAACTTTAAGAATGTATGGACTGCAACTCTCAGAATACCCGACTTCAACCCCCAGAATTCTGGGAGTTGAAGTCCATACATCTCAAAGTTGTCAAGGTTGAGAAACACCATTCTAAGGCAAATAAGACTTCAGAATCATTTTGTCACTTCAGCTCTCAGAATTCTGGAAGTTGAAGTCTACCCATCTTAAAGTTACCAAATTTGAAAAACGCTGCTTTAGAGTAAAAAAAAAAATATGGGAGTTTCCTGTCTTAATATTGCATAGTAAACTAAAAATAAGAGTTTTAATACCACCTACTTTTACAACATTTTGGCTGTGGTCATTCATTCATAAACATGAACCCTTTAAAAGTTCCAACCAACCTAGGGCAGTTTTTAATTATTTTTTTGTCTTTTGTCTTTTATTCTTTATTTTTTTGTCTTTGTCCTCATAATTAGGCAGATTAAACATGATTTCATATACCTCTACAAATAACTATTTTATTCCTGGCATAGCAAACAAATGGTATCTAAGTATAAATGAATAATATAAAATATGAATCAAGAATAATAGATACTGTACACATACCAGCCTTCAAGTATTTATTCTAATAAAAAATTGAGAAAAAAAATAGTCATTTGGATGGGCAATTTTAAAATACTATCCCCAGAATAAAAAAATATATAGGAAAAAAGGAAATGCTTATTGCTATCTGCAAATTTTCCTTTTCATGTTAAAATTGCAGAACATACGTTTATGTATGGTTGCCATCCTCATATCAGAAACATCTTCTGTTGTGATAAATATAGATTTAATTTAAAAATGTGAAATACAAATTATTGACTGGAAGACCAGTAAAATTCAGGAATACATAAATATTGACTAGACACAATTGTTGCCCTCTTCACAAAAACATTTATTTAGAAAGCAAAATTCAGCATGAATGACACAGTTAAGTACTAAATAATAACAATTGATGATGATATCTCCACTCAGATCCATAGCAAGGTATATTCTGATATTTATTAAGCTCAACTAAACACTGATGAGCAATGTACTGACATATGTATACCTTAGTGTATCATATATTACTGCTTTTATCAAGCAATTCAAACGGTCAAAAGAATTTAACAGGTTTTTTTAGTTTCATACCTTATGACAGCCAACTAAAGTAAGTCAATAATATTCGTCTTTCTATTAAACATAAACTATATTTGAATTCTAAAAATCTATATGGTCCCTAAATAAATAAATGTTAAAAAAGCAAGAATGAATGAATGAATGAATGAATGAATGAATGAATGAATGAATAGTTAATCTGTTAGTCTGCTTGTCTCTATTTGGTCTTTGAGTACTGTACATGATAAGCTGAAAAAAGTGAGGGGAGACAAACACAAAAATGGGATTGAGACAAAAACTACATTTAATTTAATTTAAATCTAATGTTTATTCAACTTAAATGACATAATTTAATTTAATTTAATTTAATACATTGACTTATATGCCGCCCTTCTCCCCACGGGACTCAGGGCGGCTCACAGCATATTAAAACAACATAGCACATTTCCCCAATAAAAGCCAATTAAAACCAAATATTTGTAGCTGTGTCTCTTATTAAAAATCATTAAAAATTATCCCTATTTAAAATTCACCCTAGGTCAGT